>NC_056729.1:1350274456-1350466956 GCF_019279795.1 Protopterus annectens | reverse complement strand
TTGTCATAATGCCAGCCCAAAGAACTTTTCCTTATTGTAGTCTCAGAGAAATAAAAATGGTTTGCATGATTATAATATTAACTTGCATTGCCACATATGTTTTTCCACTGTTTTATTTTGGAATGTAATAAAATAAGAAATATAAATATATAAAACAAAAAATTAACATTTTCTACCATTAGGTAAGTGAGTCTCAAATGGCAAATGCTTCACTCTGAAGTCCAACTGGAGTTTAAGAAAAGAAAACTAGAGCTCCAGTCATATTAGAGCAGTTATAATGTGAGCAAAACAACCCCCCAGCATAGGGCCTATATTAGAAGACCAAAGATGCATTCTTTCAAATGCATCTTGGTCAAACTGAAAAGGCTGAAAATGCAAAAATCAAAGTGGCTGTTAAGCAAATTCTTTCCCTGGGAAAGAATTTGGCCTTTCGTACTATCATTTTCGGCACTGTAGTGTGGTCTCGGAGTTGGTATATTTAAGTAGGGGGGTGTGGTGGACGCAGTCCCCCACATCGAGGGGGTGGGGGGGTGAACCCCCCCCCCCCACTTAATGTAATGTTTGTAATTGATTTTTTTGTTGTTGTTGGAACAGCGATTTTTTTTCCCTTGGAAAAAAATCACTGTTCTGACACTTCGACATTGTCAGCTTTCGCTTATATCAGGTCGATTAAACACCGTTCACTTTTTTAGACAGTAGGCAATAGCTACTGACCAAAAGTGGTTCATAGGTAGGTACTAGGCTATTGGCCCTAGGGCCTATACAAGCCTAGCCAAATGGTACCCTGGCTTTTGCCACCCAAGAAAATTATTGTCCTGTGCCCCTGTCAAGCAGAGCCACAGAAGTGATCCTCGGGGTGAATTTCCGATCTCCCATCCAATCAACAAGATCTTTCTTAAAGAGTGCTAATGAGGAGCTTTGTTTGATATAGATAGGTAATTTGTTCCAGAGTATGGGAAGTCCCTGAGATAGGAATCTATCCCACCAGCATGTTCTGTTTATTGTGGTGACAAGGTTTAGGTCCCTAGAGCGTGTAGCTCAGAGGAATTGGGATTTCTTTAAGTAAAGCATGTCCAACAGCTCTGGGTTTGACATAGCTTTGTATGTTAGGCAGAGATCGCCTCTGAGGTTAAAAAATAAATAATTAACAAAGGTCTTGTGTGTGTGTGTGTGTGTGTGTGTGTGTGTGTGTGTGTGTGTACGTGTTGGAGAATGGTCATCCAATGCTCAGAAGGTTCTAGGTCTTTCTCATGCATGAAGAGCAGTTATGCTTTAAAAGATGTTCACCTCTCCATTTCAAATCTACTACACAAGTTGAAAATAGTATATTTCACAAAATGCAAATTAATTAAACATATGAATGAACATCAGTTTATAGCACTGATCCACATGAACCATTTCAGGCTTAACCAAAAGCAATGGTTAACAGACCTGCTTGGGTTACATAGCAAACAATTGAAGCTGTGAAAATCAAATGCAGGTTGACTGCCAGGTACAGGTCTATCAACCATTGTCTTAAAATTCTGCACCAAACTGGCAGACTCACAGAATAGTATAAACAGAAGGAATAGTCCAAATATATAACCACAAATTAGGTCTTTCATAGACTATGAGTTTTATTTGCTAATTTGAAATGAGAAAAGCACACCAGCCACAAATATATTTTTTTAGGGGATGACCCATTTTGAGCTTAGAGTCAAAAGTGTGCAAATGAAGACTGAGACACTCATACCTACAACTATAGAAAAAATTAGTTAGAGGTTTATACCTTTACCCTGCGTGTTATAGTATCAGTCACCTTCGTAAGATGATACCTATTGGCATACGAGTGTCACACTCAAACATTGCCTGTCAGACTATTTACAAACAGCAGCAGTTAAGTAGCATATGTACAGAATGTGATATAAGACTGTACAAAGTTAAGATGGACTGCCATAAAGATGCGGAATTAGTGGTTTAATGAAAAGAAAATACTTTGTTGTTTCCTGCAAAGAGCTCTCATCTTTTAATTAATTGCTACCATTTGTTGTATTTACATATTTAGCAAGGCATCATCAGGGATGAACAAAAATGACTTTACATTCACAGTTCACAAGTAAAGCAACATTGTGTAACGCAATGTCCCTCCCATAGTAACACAGTCAGGGAGTAATATCACTGAATGAACATAATTTGACAAGGGGTTCAAAGGTACAGCACTTTGATCCAAAGATGATTCTGATGGTGACACAGCATGTCAAACATACATGAAAATAATTTGTGAACTGGAAACTAATTTGCTAAGGTAAAACTTTTAAATAGAGTCAGAATCAACACAATCTTTTTAAATGGATGTAGCTATGTAAGATGCTCAAATAGACTAATAAACTATTTCCCATTAAAACATATTCTGCAGCATTGTACAAAGGTATAACAAAATAACTGCAAACAGGCAAATAAGAGAAGCAATAGCAATCATGCCGGAGTCAGTGTATGCACCCCATTTAGGAATAATGTGTACAGAGTGAGTGCATGATGCTGCAACCTTGCTACTGATGGATTCTACTGACAAGTACACACATTCTTTCATGATTGCCACTGACAGGACTATTGCAATTGCAGTGACACTCAGTTGTGGACAGACTTACAGCTGCTGTCAGGCCTGACCACCACAGCTCCATATAAAGTCAACTAAACCACAGCAACAAGAACTTGTTTGTGGCCTGTTGTTCTTGTGAGGAAGAGTAGGATGCTGGGCATGTCACAGCATCAAAGAAATCCAAAGAGGTGACAGAAATTAATTTGCCTAAGGCACAGATTCTATAAAAGTATTATAGTGGCTTTACCACAGATCAGCATGATCTCTGCCAGCAGCTTCTGTCTACAATGTCTGCTCACGCATCTTACTTGTAAACACTGGCCACCTGAATATGAAACTGACCTAATTATGACAATGTTTTACAGCTGATTTATAATGAATAGCCTTCAGTGCATGACATCATGACATAACATATGAGGCGTCCACATGCTAGTAGTATGGTTCTGTACACTGGAAATGCATGTTATCTTCTCAAATAACTAAACATCATAGGATCAAAGGAAGTTACTAGGCCCCAAGACCCTTACAAGCCTAGCCAAGAATTTAGCCCATGTTCCAACAAGTCAGTCCTCTATGCCACTGTCCAGCAGGGACACAGGTGGAATCCCAGGGGTGTATTTTCTGTTCCCCATCCAGTTATCCAGGTTGTGTTTAAAAAGGTTTAATGAGGTACTCTGCTTTACATCTGCTCATAGTTCTTCTACTACATATGAGGTGCTGCCCCATGTCATACAAACAGCACTAAAAAGCTATGTTTATCTGTACCCTGTTCCTTTTCAGACCCTCTGTAGCCATGACCTGGTCCATGAAAATAAATACATAGTCAGTATATACAAACAGTTTACAGCAGTCAATCAATAAAAATATTTCTGTGTGGAAACTGGAATACCCAGTGAAAACATCCTGTAGGTATGATCAGAACATGAAAACTCCACAGGTCACTGACTAGTGGTCAGGACTGAAGCCTAGCCTTTGAACGTATAAAGGAGAATCATTAGCTATGAAGTCATCGCGTTCTAGAAGCCCCTAGTTCTTAAAATGTTCTGGCTCAATTTGGCATCCACTTTCCAAGTACAAACACCACCAGTAGTAGTACTAAAATTTCATATAATATGCTCCAAATTTCAAGTAAATGTCCTTTAAGTATACATACCTTTTAAAAAGACAATTTTGAAAATGTTGTAGCCTCCAGGACTGCACTTACCAGTAACTTGTTGTCTTTGATAAGACACAGGAGTTTGGTCCATTGTCCAAAGCGCTTCTTTCTCAAGAGGAAGGCACATATTCGAGCATCTTTCACCAGGTCCATTGATGCCTCTTCAGAAGGCCACTGATGTCTCATTTTCTTTCCTTTGCCATCTTCATCCTCCTCATCGTAAGATTCGTAGGAACTGCTCATAGCATCTGAATCGTAATCTTTACAACAAAAAGGATGGAAGGTTACATTTTAAAAAACAGCATCATGTGTACGTGCAATCATATCTTACCCTAGAATGAAAGCTATTAATAAAAATAAAGGTACAAAACTAAATGGCAGTCATTTAAAGAAGCTTTTATCTGTAAAATTCAGAGATAATGAATTAATGTGCAAAACTAAAAGTCATTTTTTTCAAACATGATAATTTAACTGATAGGACAAACTACCAGCTTTATTAATTTATTATTATAATACAATATTAAGTAACACTGGAACATACTTTATTCTACAAAGAATGAACATTTAGAAAATCCTCTTGATTCTTACCAGAGTGCTTGCTGAAACCTGAAGAACTATAATTGAGAGTATGAATTAGGTTAATATATACTAAGTGTGAGATTGTGTACTCTTAGACTATTCTCCCTACTTTGAAGCACAATGATTTCTGCGTTAGTGTGTATGTATATATAGATATATATATATATATATATATATGTAGCAGGAGTGGGGGTGGGGCACAGGTATAACTTGAATAGTGTAACAGTGAGTTACAAATCCCACTGCTTCACCATCTAAGTTTCTGTTAATTTTTCTTATTATAGTGTATTGTTCTTTCAACAGGTTTAAATCAATCAGAGGAAACAATGATAAAAAATAACTTCACGAAAACAATAAGAAGGTTGTGGGTTGTGGGTTGGCATAATGTTTAAAGGGTTTACCTCACAGACACAACCTACCGGGTTTGAGTGTCACCTTTAAGGGAAATCGTCTGGTCTTAAAATGGTCCAAAAGGGGAGCTAGCCTAGTGCTTACCTATAAAACTAAGTGACTACCCTAAGTAGGATTGCAGACTAAAGCCTTTGTTCCTTTACTTCTGAAGTTTTTGCACCCATGGAGCATAGGCCTGTTACAGCAATGCACTTCTCTGTAGTATGGGCATTCAGCATGAGGACATATACTTCTTGCAGCAGATGGCACACAACACAGTTTAGTAAGCCAGTGAAAGGGAAAGAAAATGGGTGGGCAGTCCATGAAGCTGCCCTGTTCCCTAACACCTGACTTTCATAGTTGAGGAATTGATGGATCGGGCAGGAATGAATGGGTTATAGGGCTCTGGTCTGGCTTTGGGCCACATGGCTCCTACCCCTCTGAAAGAATGGTCCACTGAGTGCAGGTAGAGAAGCCATTGGTCCAGGTCCTGTGGAAAGCAAAAAAAAAAAGAAAGATAGAAAAGAAAAGAAAATAATACTGTATCTTCATGGACTAATATCAAATTATCCCTCTAATAACACTTGCAAGGCAGAAAACTGCAATAAAAGATAAATACTAACCATTTACTTCCTTGGGAGAGGCTATGATTTATTATTTATTTTTTTATGTAATTTGATTATGACGAAGCAATAAGCAGACTGAACTGTAACGACTTTAGGTACTAACCCACCATAAATATTTAAATTGGCAGGGGGGTTAATTGAAATTAATGCAGTTAAAAACAGTAGGGCTTCTAAAAAGCAGAGTTTTATCATAACTACAGTAGTAGAACTCTGATGCAAATGCCACATTAAATAATGAGACAATTCCTTTGTTATGTTCTTCAACACACTCAATAAGAAAACATAACTGCCTTTTAAGGCAAAGTGCAACCTGCATCACAACTTTACTTACTTACCTTTATTCTGTATTCTAAGAAATGTATTTATTTTATTTATTTTATTTTACATTTGTTGACCGGGCTAGTCTAGCTGGATATATGTCCATTTTCAGTAGAGGCCCGGGGAGAAAAGCTCCAAGCAAAAACAATAACAATGTTAAAAAAAATGTATAACATAGCCATATAAACTAATCGTACAGTGGTAACATTGGTAAAAGGGAAAAAAAGGAAATATAGTTATAAAAGTGTTGACTATAGACATTATGCTAAAAGTTAAACTAAGTCTAAATAAGCAAGTATATCAGAAAGCTTCTCAATCATTTTCACTTAAACTTGGAAGAAGTTCCTTCTGCAAGACACATACTTTGTCAAACAACAGACCAACTTCCCAACATATGGGAGTGAAAAAAAAAACATTTATTTGGAGTAGACCTAGAAAGTACATTCCATTTAACTTTTCAAGAGTTTGTGTAGAATATGCCTGAGTCATTAGGTTGCTTCTAAATCCTAAATCTGTCATAGTTATGTCATTATCAAAAAAAAAAAAAACTGCAAACAATGCTGACAAAAACACACACACAGAATTTCCAAAACAACTCCGCTGACTTAAAACAAACATTCCAAATACAAATCTCTACAATATAACCATAAAAGTAAAAATAAAAAAAAATCATCCCAATACATTACCAATAAAAATGATGAATCGGCCAATCAGATAGCCATCAAAAAACAAAATAACAAACAAACAAAAAAAAAACTAAAACCACAAAATCATGACATATATATTGTAAGTGCCAAAGCCTTACATGCCAACTTTACATAAAAAAAAAAAACTTTCTTTATGGTTATACCATAACAAAATACAGGAACCATCTCCTCTTCTCCAGGTCAGGCATTTAGCTGGTAAAGAATGAACAATATGGCTATCATCTCTTTTGACAGTGTCACAGTACCTCAGCATTCCAGAGCAGTACCACTCCTTCTCTGTGAACGAGCATTTCCTCAGGTTTGTTTTAGGCCACCTTCCCTTCAGGTGCCACCAATTTTCTCTTTTTCCAACTTCTTTACTTCTGTTTCAAGTCACCTCACTTACTTACCTTGGACAATGACGGCATTAAAACCACGTACCTCCTGCTCCTTCTTTTGTCTTTTTACTACTGCTGTACATATATTGCACACTTTCCACCAACCCAATCTCCCTGTCGCCTTGAAGTTACAGAGAATAGAGGCATCACACCAGTTATAACCTTATGGATGCAAACTACTACTGAATATTACTGGAATCCAGTCAATAAGTTATGAAGATAGATATAGAATTCATTTAACTTTTCTCATTGCAGCTTCATAATACAGATCATGATTTAGCTTAGGATTAATACAATGCATAGATCCTTCTCCTGATTGGCTTACTTAGGAAGATTCCAGATAGTATATATACATGCCCAGGATTTATCCCTCCTCCCCAAACACCAACAAAGTGTATTAGAGTGCATTTTGCAATGCTAAATTTAAGATGTCTTGTGTTTGCCATGCCATCAATGCAAGGCATATCAGGTTCTCTCTCTATCTCTGTCCATGAGCACCATATCAGACAACCTAACTGCCTGTTCCATCATCAAAAATAAATCTAAAAAGCCTATCTCAACCCAAGGAACCTTCAGCTATCCAAGCTATAGTCTCTAGCTCTGAAGATCGTATTGCTGTCTCAGTTTTTTATTTACTTCTCTGAACTCCTATTCCTTATACACTTCCACCTGCCTTTTACCTAAACCCTCTATTTTTTAACTTTATCTATATCTCTGCTCTTATCTGTTTACTTCCCACAGTACAGTCACATCATTATCCTTAAGCTGTTATACTCTACTGACATCTAACTCCAGTCTACTTAACCCCTGCCTTCCTTTCCTCGCTCAGTTTTCTCTCTTCCCCTCCTACCAAATGACATGCACCTCGTCTCTCCGACCCCTCAAGATCTAGTATATCTTCATATCACTACTTTTTCTCAATACTCCCCTGACTATGACATTTCTACATAGTAAATAAGTACATTTAGCTACTCCTTCATTGTTATGAACTCTCTACCATGTAAAATGTAATTAGATTTCAATGTTGTTTTGATCTAACCATGTATACTGATTATGTTATCAACTCACGTCTTTATTCGTACAATATTTAGGCTACATATAATGTTTGTTAAATTCCTGTCAAATCTTTTACGTTTTGGACATTTATATATAAAATTGATGGGTCATGTAACAACGTGTGTGTCTTTGACTTATTTGTGTGTCTTCCAATTTAAAGCCACAGTAAACAGATTGACCTTATATAAAAATGATTAAACTATAATGTGTCCCTCTAACTTGAATGATCTCCAGCCACAGAATTGTGACACTTGAGATCAGTCATCATGCTTATACTCACCCTGCACAGCATGATGACAGAACTGGATTCTGGATTTGGTTTGCACTAAACTGTTCATCGTGCACAAAGCCATTAATTTACATTTACTGAAAGAATGAAGACTCACTTTCATTAGTTGAAATTCCATGTGTTATGCTGGTGATTGTTACTCTGGTTTTCAGTCAGCTCAGTTATTCTGTTTGCAATTTTCATGGTTTATGCAAACATCAAAAGCACTTTTTTGTGTGTTTGTAAGGAACAGATTAAAAGCAAATTTTATAAACAGAATACTACGTTAGAAAAACTGGAAGGATACATTTTTGTTCAGAGTAAACGGGTCTAAGACATCTGATTCTATAACTTCCTTTGTTTATTTTTTGGTAGAAAAAAAAAGAATTCACAAAAACAAGGCATTGGATGGACCAACATCCCAAATTTATTTTCTAATAGGTTGCCCGATATACAATAGGATAAGGTTATGTTTAGGTTTTTTTAGTTACTAGAAGAAATCAGCATAGCAAAACATGGTGCATGTGAAATTGCTTCCCTGCACTTCATTGAGTGCAAACTGGACACAATTCTATCTATTTTGTTCAACGCACTGATACTGAATCCCTGAGTCCCTATTTTCTTCTGTAAGAAATTATTGCTGGTATAGTTTCTTAGTGTGCACTGGCAACAATTAAATTATTTTCACAAATTTCCTTTCACTGTGTGTTGCTTCAACTGTGCAGTTAGTATACAAGTTCGGGCATAGCTCTCAACTGAATCAGGGACCAATCCAGTATTAATGGGAAACAATAAGGGGCTCTATTAAAATATCAGTACCAGTAGCTTGAGATGTTAACAGGATAAGAGACTATGAATTAATATACATTTTCTTTAGTAAAATAAGTATATAATCAAACTGTTGTCATTATTCTTATAATTTATTAAGTATAATTCACCACTTTTGCTCTGAAACTCAGTAGTTTTAGATGGGATAAAGAGGGACAGAGCAAAAATGTGAGTCAAAATCCATGATGGCCCATCAAGGATGGTTTAGAGGTACGAGTTCAGGAAAGAAGGGGGCTTGTCCTCCACACAGGCAATGAAGGGAGTTGCTCCCCTGCAAAAATGCTGCCATTTAAGGTTTTTCTTTATGTTAAAATCCAAAACATTTTTGTCTCAGTAAGTTAGCTCCTTACCGTGTTTCAACATAGCATGTCATAGTGGAAGCATATAAAACCCCCAGATAACTGTCAGACCCACAGGGCTGAAATTAATCATGTAGCAGCAGCAAAAAAGTACAGTTTTGTACCTACCATAAATGTAGATGTTCGAGTGCTAATACAGCTGCAGTAATCACAGATATAAGGTTCTCTGCCGTCTAAGCGGTCCCTCGATCGGCTTGAATTCAAAGAGATCTTAGTCGAGGCGTCGGTTGTCGTCGCTTTCTCTTCTAGCGTCAGTGAGGCCCGATTATATAGGAACACAGCTAGCGCCATTCTTCGGTCTTTCTTGCCCCAGATGTCAGGTGCTAGAAGGAAGGCAATACCGTAAATTATGCTTATATCGCGTATACATGCAATGCAATATAATCAAATCAGTGGATACCAGCGATAAACCATAGAAGAATGCTTGATCAGGTTGTAGAAGAGGTTGTTAGGCCCCATGCCTTTACCAAGTGGGGAAGGAGGGAGAGCACAACCACTTGCAGCTGTACAATGCTTTTCGAACATCTACATTTATAGGTACAAAACATACTATGTTCATCGTGCGCTTAGCTGGCGGTAATCCTGAATGGGTAGAGTCCCAAAGCTACGCACAGGGTGGTAGGTACTAGGAGGAACTGGGTTGAGCCAGAATGCCCTGCAAAACAGCAGTGGCAAAGCCTGCTCTTGTTCTGGAATATAAAAAAAAGCGGGTGGTAGTGTTTTGTGAAGGTATGTACAGAACTCAAGTGGCTGCCTCAGAATATCTTTGATAGGGGCTCTCCTCTGGGGAAGGCTGTAGAGGTAGCTGTGGCCCTGATTGAGTGTGATCTGATACCTGTGGAACAGATTTCCCATAATCGCGAATAACAAAACCGTATGCAGTGGCCTATCCACTTTGAAATAGTCCTGCTTGGAAACTGGCTTCCCACTTGAGCCTACAGCATAGGACACAAGAGAGTTGTTCACCACGATTTCCACCCGAAGGGACTTTGTTCTGTGTCAAATAGTAGCGTAGCTGCCTATGGATGTCTGAGGAATGTAAGCAGCCTTTCCTTTACAGGCTGAGGATTGGGTGCAAAAGTGGGAAGGTGTGTGAAAGCGATTTAAAAGCTACCCTAGATACCACTTTAGGCTTAAATGATGGGTTGGTGTGAAGGAAACCCTGTCCCTGATGGAAATCGAAGGGCTGCACACGCCATGTGAGGGCCTGTAGTTCTGAAACTCTGAGGCTGAGTATTAGCCAGAAGGAAGGCAGTTTTTCAGGACAAAATCATTGCAAATCTATTCGGGGCAGCTGGTTCAAAAGGAGGCAATGTTAATTTTTCTAGTACATGTAATTAAGATACAGGCTGGTATTGGATTTGTTTCCTTGGTGGTCTAATATTCTTAGCCCCTCTGAGGAACTAATAAGTAAGGCAATTTTGAGAAAATAAGGAGGATCGTGTTGTATTCTGTAGAACTGGCTGGGGCATGTGGATTTTTATGGAAGAAAATGAAAGTCACTGTTCCTTAAGCTCAGCTAGATACTGTAATACCTGAGCAAGTTCAGTTTTCTAGGGTCCTGGCCTTTGCATAGCATTCAAGAACAAAACACCGCTTCCATTTTAGATGAATTTTTCTAGTAGATAGCCTTCTGGCCTCCAAAATGACATCCTCACTCCTTGGAGAGTAGGGTCTGTTGTGGTGTTAAGAATTTTCCATACAGCGAGATTGAGTGTTTTTCAGCTTTGACTGTAGAGTTTTGTGTGACTGTGCTGAGTCAGCAGAAAAGAGGCATTAGAGGCAGGGACCGGGGAGGAGCCTGTGTTAGGCTCCTCGGCAATGGGTACCAGTGTTGCCTTGGCCAATCTGGAGCAATCAGTATCATCTTGATTCTTGTCTGCTCTTGGCTTTCAAAGTACCTTGGGCAGAGAGGCAGAGGTGGGAATGCGTAAACTGTCCCATGCTGTCCAACTGAATGCAGAAAGGAGAGTCAGTCTCCAGACCTTTGGATGAAAGGTCCTCCCGGAACAAAACTTTTCAATTGATGATTCCTGTGGGGAGGCAAGGGTCTGTGTCTGGCCTCACTGGGTTATTTCTGTAAACACCTGAGGATGTAGCTTCCATTAGGTAGTGGATCTGTCATTTCCTGTAATTGTCTTGCCCAGCATGTTTTCAATCCTGGCAGGTATTGACTAACTGAAGTTCGATTGCCATTCCAGAGCCAAGTTCCAAAGGGTCATGGCTAAGTGCTAAAGGGGAGTATGAATGTGTTCCTCCTTGTTTGTTTATGTGCCACATTACTGTGGTGTTGTCTATTCTTATCAGTAATTGTCCTGGATACGGGAAGTCCTTAAAAGCTGTAGTGCATTTATTGCTACTGCTTGTTTCTTTGATTGATGTGGAGGTGCTTTTCTTTTTGGGACCATTTGCCCTGGATCACCCTGTGTCAAGTCATGTGTGCCCCAAGGCGTGTGTAAGGCGTCTGTTTGATAACGCTGCTAGCAGGGCTTGCAGATAGAGAGGCCTGTGTTTGCTTGACATGCTTGGGCCTCACTTAGAAATTTCTTTGCAAACATGGGATTATTGGGTATTATTGTTGTGCCCCTTTAACACCTGACTTTCATAGTTGAAGAATTGATGGATCGGGCAGGAATGAATGGGTTATAGGGCTCTGGTCTGGCTTTGGGCCACATGGCTCCTACACCTCTGAAAGAATGGTCCACTGAGTGCAGGTAGAGAAGCCATTGGTCCAGGTCCTGTGGAAAGCAAAAAAAAAAAAAAAAGATAGAAAAGAAAAGAAAATAATACTGTATCTTCATGGACTAATATCAAATTATCCCTCTAATAACACTTGCAAGGCAGAAAACTGCAATAAAAGATAAATACTAACCATTTACTTCCTTGGAAGAGGCTATGATTTATTATTTATTTTTTTATGTAATTTGATTATGACGAAGCAATAAGCAGACTGAACTGTAACGACTTTAGGTGCTAACCCACCATAAATATTTAAATTGAAAGGGGTTTAATTCAAATTAATGCAGTTAAAAACAGTAGGGCTTCTAAAAAGCATAGTTTTATCATAACTACAGTAGTAGATGCAAATGCCACATTAAATAATGAGACAATTCCTTTGTTATGTTCTTCAACACACTCAATAAGAAAACATAACTGCCTTTTAAGGCAAAGTGCAACCTGCATCACAACTTTACTTACTTACCTTTATTCTGTATTCTAAGAAATGTATTTATTTTATTTATTTTATTTTACATTTGTTGACCGGGCTAGTCTAGCTGGATATATGTCCATTTTCAGTAGAGGCCCGGGGAGAAAAGCTCCAAGCAAAACAATAACAATGTTAGAAAATGTATAACATAGCCATATAAACTAATCGTACAGTGGTAACACTGGTAAAAGGGAAAAAAGGAAATATAGTTATAAAAGTGTTGATTATAGACATTATGCTAAAAGTTAAACTAAGTCTAAATAAGCAAGTATATCAGAAAGCTTCTCAATCATTTTCACTTAAACTTGGAAGAAGTTCCTTCTGCAAGACACATATTTTGTCAAACAACAGACCAACTTCCCAACATATGGGAGTGAAAAAAAAAACATTTATTTGGAGTAGACCTAGAAAGTACATTCCATTTAACTTTTCAAGAGTTTGTGTAGAATATGCCTGAGTCATTAGGTTGCTTCTAAATCCTAAATCTGTCATAGTTATGTCATTATAAAAAAAAAAAAAAACTGCAAACAATGCTGACAAAAACACACACACAGAATTTCCAAAACAACTCCGCTGACTTAAAACAAACATTCCAAATACAAATCTCTACAATATAACCATAAAAGTAAAAATAAAAAAAAAATCATCCCAATACATTACCAATAAAAAGGATGAATCAGCCAATCAGATAGCCATCAAAAAACAAAATAACAAACAAACAAAAAAAAAACTAAAACCACAAAATCACGACATATATAGTGTAAGTGCCAAAGCCTTACATGCCAACTTTACATAAAAAAAAAATCTTTCTTTATGGTTATACCATAACAAAATACAGGAACCATCTCCTCTTCTCCAGGTCAGGCATTTAGCTGGTAAAGAATGAACAATATGGCTATCATCTCTTTTGACAGTGTCACAGTACCTCAGCATTCCAGAGCAGTACCACTCCTTCTCTGTGAACGAGCATTTCCTCAGGTTTGTTTTAGGCCACCTTCCCTTCAGGTGCCACCAATTTTCTCTTTTTCCAACTTCACTTCTGTTTCAAGTCACCTCACTTACTTACCTTGGACAATGACGGCATTAAAACCACGACCTCCTGCTCCTTCTTTGTCTCTTTACTACTGCTGTACATATATTGCACACTTTCCACCAACCCAACCTCCCTGTCTCCTTGAAGTTACAGAGAATAGAGGCATCACACCAGTTATAACCTTATGGATGCAAACTACTACTGAATATTACTGGAATCCAGTCAATAAGTTATGAAGATAGATATAGAATTCATTTAACTTTTCTCATTGCAGCTTCATAATACAGATCATGATTTAACTTAGGATTAATACAATACATAGATCCTTTTCCTGATTGGCTTACTTAGGAAGATTCCAGATAGTATATATACATGCCCAGGATTTATCCCTCCTCCCCAAACACCAACAAAGTGTATTAGAGTGCATTTTGCAATGCTAAATTTAAGATGTCTTGTGTTTGCCATGCCATCAGTGCAAGGCATATCGGGTTCTCTCTCTGTCTCTGTCCATGAGCACCACATCAGACAACCTAACTGCCTGTTCCATCATCAAAAATAAATCTAAAAAGCCTATCTCAACCCAAGGAACCTTCAGCTATCCAAGCTATAGTCTCTAGCTCTGAAGATCGTATTGTTGTCTCAGTTTTTTATTTACTTCTCTGAACTCCTATTCCTTATACACTTCCACCTGCCTTTTACCTAAACCCTCTATTTTTTAACTTTATCTATATCTCTGCTCTTATCTGTTTACTTCCCACAGTACAGTCACATCATTATCCTTAAGCTGTTATACTCTACTCACATCTAACTCCAGTGTACTTAACCCCTGCCTTCCTTTCCTCACTCAGTTTTCTCTCTTCCCCTCCTACCAAATGACATGCACCTAGTCTCTCCCACCCCTCAAGATCTAGTATATCTTCATATCACTACTTTTTCTCAATACTCCCCTGACTATGACATTTCTACATAGTAAATAAGTACATTTAGCTACTCCTTCATTGTTATGAACTCTCTACCATGTAAAATGTTATTAGATTTCAATGTTGTTTTGATCTAACCATGTATACTGATTATGTTATCAACTCACGTCTTTATTCGTACAGTATTTAGGCTACATATAATGTTTGTTAAATTCCTGTCAAATCTTTTACGTTTTGGACATTTATATATAAAATTGATGGGTCATGTAACAATGTGTGTGTCTTTGACTTATTTGTGTGTCTTCCAATTTAAAGCCACAGTAAACAGATTGACCTTATATAAAAATGATTAAACTATAATGTGTCCCTCTAACTTGAATGATCTCCAGCCAGAGAATTGTGACACTTGAGATCAGTCATCATGCTTATACTCACCCTGCACAGCATGATGACAGAACTGGATTCTGGATTTGGTTTGCACTAAACTGTTCATCGTGCACAAAGCCATTAATTTACATTTACTGAAAGAATGAAGACTCACTTTCATTAGTTGAAATTCCATGTGTTATGCTGGTGATTGTTACTCTGGTTTTCAGTCAGCTCAGTTATTCTGTTTGCAATTTTCATGGTTTATGCAAACATCAAAAGCACTTTTTTGTGTGTTTGTAAGGAACAGATTAAAAGCAAATTTTATAAACAGAATACTACGTTAGGAAAACTGGAAGGATACATTTTTGTTCAGAGTTAAACGGGTCTAAGACATCTGATTCTATAACTTCCTTTGTTTATTTTTTGGTAGAAAAAAAAAAGAATTCACAAAAACAAGGCATTGGATGGACCAACATCCCAAATTTATTTTCTAATAGGTTGCCCGATATACAATAGGATAAGGTTATATTTAGGTTTTTTTAGTTACTAGAAGAAATCAGCATAGCAAAACATGGTGCATGTGAAATTGCTTCCCTGCACTTCATTGAGTGCAAACTGGACACAATTCTATCTATTTTGTTCAATGCACTGATACTGAATCCCTGAGTCCCTATTTTCTTCTGTAAGAAATCATTGCTGGTATAGTTTCTTAGTGTGCACTGGCAACAATTAAATTATTTTCACAAATTTCCTTTCACTGTGTGTTGCTTCAACTGTGCAGTTAGTATACAAGTTCGGGCATAGCTCTCAACTGAATCAGGGACCAATCCAGAATTAATGGGAAACAATAAGGGGCTCTAATAAAATATCAGTACCAGTAGCTTGAGATGTTAACAGGATAAGAGACTATGAATTAATATACATTTTCTTTAGTAAAATAAGTATATAATCAAACTGTTGTCATTATTCTTATAATTTATTAAGTATAATTCACCACTTTTGCTCTGAAACTCAGTAGTTTTAGATGGGATAAAGAGGGACAGAGCAAAAATGTGAGTCAAAATCCATGATGGCCCATCAAGGATGGTTTAGAGGTACGAGTTCAGGAAAGAAGGGGGCTTGTCCTCCACACAGGCAATGAAGGGAGTTGCTCCCCTGCAAAAATGCTGCCATTTAAGGTTTTTCTTTATGTTAAAATCCAAAACATTTTTGTCTCAGTAAGTTAGCTCCTTACCGTGTTTCAACATAGCATGTCATAGTGGAAGCATATAAAACCCCCAGATAATTGTTAGACCTGCAGGGCTGAAATTAATCATGTAGCAGCAGCAAAAACTCCAAGTGTCTAACCTTATGCCTGCAACATAGACTTGTGCATAATATAGTCAGAAATAGGTTTTCACATTTGGAAATTGTTATCTCTATGGGGGGAGGCCATGTAAATATGAGTAATACATTGCAGGTACAACACAGAGGTGTAGCTAGCTATTCGTGCACCCATTGTCATCCCTCAATCTGGCACCACCCCCAACTTTAAATTGGAGACCAAAAAAGGCTCCTCTTCTACTTCTTTAAAACTGTAGCAAACTGTTTGCTGCATTTCTCAATGTTGGTATACAGTGAAGACTGAGCCCCTAACAATTTTCACTCATGGTGACTGCCCCCTTCACCCCACCCTAGCTATGCCTCTATTTTCAAGGTATTAGGTATACAGTGCAACAATATGAGGCTGTGAGTATAACTTTTAATTTTCTTGCTAAGTGCTGTTTATACTAGTCATTTCAAGTGCCAACATTTCAACAGAGACCCAGCCAGGGGACCATTGTGGTGTCTACCCCAAATTCCCAGTTCCCCTCAAGCACTATCTGGTCAAGTGACTTGTTCAAGATCACACAGTAGACAAATAAGGGCTGAGGGAGTCAAATCCCATACCACAAGAGCTACAGCTTGCAGGCTTAACACTCTGCACCATCTGCTAGTTGACAACACAGCCATCAGGGAATTTGAACCCAGTACCCTGTGCATTGACATTCTATCGAGCAATTCACTTACAAGCTGAGCAAGAGAAGCAGTCATGAGACTAAAAACAGTTAACACTGGGATAGCTTGAATAATAAATGGTCCTTATATCATAGAAAAAAAACTCCATACTCTGTGTTTATCAATACGAAGATAACATTTCCAGGCCTGTCTTGTTGCCATGTGTTTTTGATGTCCCAGATCTTTCTTTGAAGTTCTGCCTTGAGGTCCTGGTTTGAGTCTTACTTTTGATGACATGAAAAGTAATATTCCCACGCACAGTCAGTTACTCTCTGTCAGTTGAGTAGCTATTGAATTGTAGTATTATTTTCATTAAAATGGTCCTGGTGAATCAGGTGATGCAGCAAAAAAATTCAGAAAATGGTTGAATTCTTGTCAGTCTTAACTACCACTTACTTTATGTTTCAATGTAATCATCAGCTGTGGGTATGGGAGACAGACCTGTTTGGTAGAGTTGCTACCTGTCAGGAATTTTTCTTGACACTTAGAAAATCAGGGTCTCTAGCAGGAAATCCAGTTCTGATGAGTGCTTGCCAGGTGTTTTGAGTCAAGCCATAAAAGTCCCAATCCTATTTCACATCATATTTCTTCAAATTTCCTGAGGGGGGGTCTATATACACCATAAATAAAAAAAGAATCATAAGAAGGATAGATTCCTAAATCAAGGTATTCCCAACCAATGGAGTAAGTTACCATTATAAGTCAAGCAAACTAATACTTCATCTGCCTTTAGGGATAGTCCTCATAAATGGATAGGTAGATACAAATTTGCATCAGTGGTGTCATAAACAGCCCAGCTTGATTTGGGAGGGAAACAGTATTAGGTGCTCATAAAGTGTGGTTAGAACTTTTACGTGTGTCCATTTAAAGGTATATATATGACAAAGCATCTTATGATCCCTGTGACTGCTTGTCTATTATTGCTCCTAGGTTCTGTTATGAAAGCCATCATATTTCTGAAGTATATTTTCTCAATCTGTTTACTGTTTCACTTGGATTTCATATTTACATTTAAATTATGTAGTCAAAATAATCTTTTGTTTGTCGTAACAAGCATCCTGAAAGCTGTGAAATGTGATTATCACCAGACAATTATAGACTGGTAAAAGATACCCCTCGTGTTACATCTAAACAACAGTATACTAAGCCTACAAAGTCTAAGACCACTTTTTTTATTTTATTAATTTACTGCATTTGTATACTTGAAAAGTCTAACTGGATATTTTTTATTTTCAGTGGAAATATAGGAAGAAAAGCTTCACAAAAAAGATTGGTGTTTACAAAACATATCTGAACACTGGAAAAGTGAGCTGCTAAATGAAATCAATTCCAGAAAAATACAATATAGTAAAACAATAGAAAAGTAAAACAAAGGGTCTGTCCTTCAATTACACCTCATGCTCTGTGCAGTAAAATTATAAACATTTTTGCCTTCAGTATAAGGAATATTGTAGCTATAAACAGAACTTGGATTCAGAAAAACTTTAAAGTACATATAGTGAGAAATAGAGTCAAATAGTACGCATCCTTCTTTTTCCTGTCCACATGTCTTCATTATAATTTATAAAACCATTCGTATTTAGTGTAATATTTTCAACAAAAATAAGAGATTATAAAATGCCTTTTGTTATATGCAGAATGTTTATGTATTTTCATCTGTTGCATTTAGCACATCACTGTTTCTTTACGAATCTTGCTAGCATAACTATTAACTTCAATGGAGGAGTAGTGCACATTTCATTATAAAATGACTAGGCCAAGGGTTGAGATTTTATCAAGTTTTTTTTCTGTCTGTTCCAAAAGTTGCAACCCTATTGCTTGGTGATGTTGCTGGAATTCTCATGAACATTTGGTGTTTAAAGGACTTGCTTAATTCATGCTGCAGTGATTTTGGTTTTATAATTATTCTGCAATGATTCTGGTGTTGAGGTTGCCATGAAATGATTACGGTGTTGAATTTATTGTGATTTAGTTGCCTGCCCTATATGTTTCTACGTCAGCTGACTAGTCATGATAGAGCCAACTAGGCAATGCTTTGTCCAGCAGCCATCAGCTCCTCCCATGGGCGATGCAACGTGGAATGCTTTCTCTAACCCAGACAAAATTTAAAGAAAACATTTCAGAAAATCTTTGATTCTGCAAGCTGGCAGGCTTGCCTTTGAAGGCAACCAGTTAAGAAATATTACATAACAGAACATAGCACTCATATACTGTACATGGAGTAAAAGTAACTGTGGTAAATAAAATCACCTCATCAAGGCATAAAAGCAACAAATCAAACAGCTGAGCTGAGTCCAATTTTGATTTTTACAAAACTAAAAACCTCAATGTTTGTTTAGACTGTGGATATGAAGTCTTCAAAAATATTACATATCCAACTCGACAACTGCTAGCTTGTGCAACATCAAAGTAAATGTATCTAGTATCCAAAAGCACTTAAAGGGAGAAGTATTATACATGACAAGTCTGTTGTGTGAAACGCATTTTACAACACACTATTTACAAGGGATGTCATGGGGGTAGGTTCTTTGACTAAATTCTCAGTTTATCTATTTATTTATACATCTGTTAAATGGCTACACCAGCTGTCAATATGAAAGTTTTCTGTCGCAACCCAGACCATAAGCAGTATAATCTTTCAAGCTATTGCTCCATAGAAGCAGGCAATGTCTTATAAATGCATTCACAGCAAAATAACTTACAGGGTTTAAAAAGGTTACTTAGGTTGTTAGAGGTTGTATGTCATAATGAATTATGCAGCCTTGTGAAATTTTAGAAAACGTCACAGTGTTACATAAAGTTGGAATTTTCCAAGAGATGAATGTTAAATACATCTGGAAAAAGAATTTGAGCAACCAGGAAAATGAAGACAATGCTATAATTTGAAACAAAAGGAGCAAAGGGAATGATTAAGTGGTGAAAGAAAATGGCATTATGTGAACGTGATTAAGTTTGTATGTTACAAAAGGGGACTATGTTATGCTATTTATTTACTTTTTAAAAATAGTTCTTTTATTTTACTGAATTTTAGAAGTTTATATTATAAATAACAGTTGTGCTGTACGTTCTGAGAGAAGACAAGTAACTAAAGATATAGGACCAACAAAATAAATGACTACATAAATCATGGCATGAAAGTAATGATCAGTTTGTAAAGGATGCCATGATTTGACTGCAATTACATATCAGAGCATACTAAAAAAATGCATAGAAAATATGCCTACCCTACCACCACACACATACAGTGGATATAAAAAGTGTATACAACCCTGTTAAAATGCCAGGTTTTTGTGATATAAAAAAATGAGACCACAATAAATCATTTCAAAACTTTTCCCACCTTTAATGTGACCTATAACCTGTAAAATTCAATTGAAAAACAAATCTGTTAGGGAAAAAAATATATAAAAAATAAAAAACCTACAATAAGCTGGTTGCACAAGTGTGCACGCCCTTAAACTAATACTTTGCTGAAGCACCTTTTGATTTAATTACAGCACTCAGTCTTCTTGGGTAGGAGTCTGTCAGCATGGCACATCTTGACTTGGCAATATTTGCCAACTCTTCCTTGCAAAAGCACTCCAAATCTATCAGATTGCGAAGGCAACTCTTGTGCACAGCCCTCTTCAGGTCACTTGACAGATTTTCAACTGGATTTAGGTCTGGGCTCTGACTGGGACATTCTAAAACTTTAACTTTCTTCTGGTGAAGTCATTCTTTTGTTGATTTGGATGTATCCTTGGGGTCATTGTCGTGTTGAAAGGTGAAATTCCCCTTCATCTTCAGCTTTCTAGCAGACACCTGAAGGTTTTGGACTGAAAGTGACTGGTATTTGGAACTGTTCATAATTTCCTCCATCTTGACTAAAGCTCCAGTTCCAGATGAAGGAAAGCAACCCCAAAGCATGACACTGCCACCACCATGCTTCATCGTGGGGATAGTGATCTTTTGGTGATGCGAAGTGTTGTTTTTGCACCAAACGTACCTTTTGGAACTGTGGCCAAAAAGTTCAATCTTGGTCGCATCGGACCATAACAAAATTTTCCACATGTTTTGGGGAGACGATGTATTGTTTTGCAAATTTTAGCCAGGCCTGGATGTTTTTCTGTTTATGAAAGGGCTTCTAGCTTGCAGCCCTATCCCATAGCCCAGATATATGGAGAATACGGGAGATTGGTGTTCAATGTAGTACACAACCAGTACTTGCCAGAAATTCCTCCAGCTCCTTCAGTGTTCCTGTATGTCTCTTGGCAGCCTCCCTGACTAGTTTTTGTCTTGTCTTTTCATCAATTTTGGTGGGACGTCCAGTTATTTGCAATGTCACTGTTGTCCCATATTTTTCCACTTTTTGATGGCTGTCTTCACTGTGTTCTATGGTATATCCAATAATGTGGAAATTCTTTTATACCCTTCTCTTGACTGATACTTTTCAACAATGAGATCCCTTTGAGCTTTGTAAGCTCTCTGCAAACCATGGCTTTTGCTGTAGCAGGCAACTGAGTAAATGTAAAGAAAATCCTACTAGGACAGCTGAACTTTATTTGGGGTTAATCAGAGTCTCTTTAAGTGATGGCAGGTGTGTACCCAATAAGACTGAATGCTGTAATTAAATCAAAAGGTGCTTCAACAAAGTATTAGTTTAAGGATGTGCACACTTATGCAGCCAGTTTATTGTACGTTTTTTTTATTTTTTATATATTCCCCCTAACAGATTTGTTTGTTTTTCAATTGTAATTGGGGTGTACATTACGTTACTGAACTTTGAAAAGTTCGAACATCATATTCAGAATGGGAAGATTTCCCTTTCCTGCACTGTACTGTGATCTCGGAGTTGGTATATTTAAAGAGCGGTGGGGGTTCGGCCCCCATGTAGGGGTGTGCTTAAAATGGTCAGATAGGTTTTTTTCTGTTTTTTTTTTTTTTTTTTTAACTTTTTGAACTTTTAAAAGTTCGATCATATGGCTTCGACCATATGACATTCGAACTTTTGAGAATTCGATAACGTAATATACACCCATTGAATTGTGCAGGTTATAGGTCACATTAAAGGTGGGAAAAGTTTTGAAATGATTTATGGTGGTATCATTTTTTATATCACAAAATCATAGCATTTTAACAGGGGTGTGTAGACTTTTTATATCCACTGTACATATATAGAAGTTTAGATATTTTCATGTTTAGATATTTGTGACTTTAGATAATTTAGAGAAGACCCATATCTATCTATCTGTCTATCTATCTATCTACCTATCTATCTATCTATATGGGTGCACTTCTAATTTCCGATGACCAGAATATCATCATCATCATCATCATCATCTTCCCCTTTTTCCCATTTACATGGGGTCGGGGTATCGTATTAACTGTCGCCAACTCTCTTGATTCAGTGCCACTCTTCTGCCTTCTTCAACACTCATGCCTGACTGTCGCAGATCTTCTTTCACACAATCCATCCACCTCTTTGCTGGACGCCCTCGCTTCCTCTTACCTTCTTCCGTCTGTCCCAAATCTCCCTCACCAGATTGTCTTCTGCTTTTCTACACATGTGCCCATACCATCGTAATCTGTTTTCTTTGATCTTTTCTGCAATTGGAGCTACTTTGGCTTCTGCTCTAATGTCCTCATTTCTTCGCCTGTCCCGCAGTGTGCATCCTACCACCTTTCTCAGGCACTTCATTTCCATCACCTCTAGCTTCTTCAACTGTTCTGCCTTTACTGCCCAGGTTTCTGTACCATACAGTAGTACTGGTCGCACCACTGTCTTGTACACCTTACTTTTCAGCTTCTTTGGCATTCTTCTGTCATATACTACACCTGATACTCTATGCCAGTTGGCTGCAGCCCTCTGATTCTAGCTTTGACCTCTTCATTCAGACTACCCTTCTCCTCAACCACCCCTCCCAGATACTTGAAGCTGTTTACCTGTTCCACTATCTTCCCATCTATCTCTATTCTCAGCTTCTTCTGATTTCCCCAATCTGCTGCCATTACCACTGTCTTATCGGTGCTTAGTTTCATCCCATGTGCCTTCAGATTTGCATTCCATTCTCATATCCTTTGCTGAAGTTCTAGATCAGAGTCTGCCTGTACTGCCACATCATCTGCATACAGCAGCTTTGTTGCTCTGACCCCTCCAACCTGTTTGCTGATGTAGTCCATTACCAGTATGAACAGCATTGGGCTCAGAGCTGAACCCTGGTGTACACCCACTCCCACTGGGAACCCCTCAGTGAGGCCAAACACTGTTCGTACTTGAGTCACTGGGTCCTTGTACATAGCCTGTACTAATTCTACCAATGTTTCTGGGACTTCAAACCACCGCAGTACTGCCCAGATCAGCTTTCTTGGGACCTAGTCATATGCTTTCTCCAAGTCTAGGAAAGCCCAGTTTGACTCTCTCCTCTTCTCTAGTTTCTTCTCAAGTATCTGTCTCAATGCAAACATCAGGTCAATTGTGCTGCATCCTGATCTGAATCCGAACTGTTCATCTCCCATCTTACAATCTACTATTCTGCGTATCCGTTTATCAATCACCCTCTCCAGAACTTTCATGCAATGTGGTAGGAGTTTGATGCCTCTGTACTGTCCACAGTTGTGGATGTCCCCTTTGTTCTTGTACACTGGCACGAGTATGCTTATTCTCCAGTCATCTGGAATACGCCTTTCTCTCCACACTGCAATTAGCACCCTCAGGAGCCATTTCTCCCCTAGCTCACCCAGCATCTTTATCATATCTGCTGTGACCTCATCTGAGCCTGCTGCTTTCCCTGACTTCATTTTCCTTAGTGCTGCTCTTATTTCTTCTAAGCTGGGCTCCTCCTCTGCTCTCATTGTAGGTTGTTTCTGGGGCAGTACCACTTCTGTGGGGTTTTCTTCATTCAGAAGCTGCTGGAAATACTCCTTCCATCTGCCGTTGATGTCCTGTGGGCTGGTAAGCAGGTTGTTGCTGGAATCCCTTATGAAGGGTGTCTGACTATCTTCTTTATCTTTCTGTCTTTGCCTTGCAACCTGGTACAGTTTCTTTGTGCCCCTTACTGAGTCACTTTCCAGAAGCTTTACAAAAACGAGGTCCTTGCCAGCACGGAAAACACCACAAGAAAGTCCTTAACGCACTTTTATTCCAATAAAAAACAAGCGTTTTCGCCACAGGAAACTGTGGCTTCATCAGAGGAAGTATGAACAACAAGAATTACACTCCGTATTTAACATGAAAATACAGGATGTGACATACTGCAGGATTCCAAAGTTAGTGCACACATTTCAATTTTAAAATAATTTCTAATACATATATTTTATACAACATAGATTAGTAAAAACTAAGGGTACACAACACATACTAAAGAAAACCTTATGTACCTTTAGTACATTCAAAATCAATTTTATAAAATGTTATATATATAAAATTCTTTTTATAAGTTTCTTTTTATGTAAAAAACATAGCAGTAAAACCACTTTTTTGACAAGATCAAAGACCAGCTTAAACATCGGATGTCTAAGATATGGTGGTATTAGTGACCGCATTTTTTATTTTATAATTTTTAAGACAGTGACAAGTGTAATATAATGTCAGCCCTCAACAAACACATATTACAAGACTAAAAGATTACTCACCATTTTTAAAAATGCTTCTACATGGACAATTTTATATTCATATAAAATTACTAAACTACAGGACATATCCTTTTTCCTAAAAGAGAAATCAACTCCTTTATTACTGTTGACCATTTTAATACAGTAGTTTGCATGGTTATGTGAGCGAAAGAAGAAGGGAAGGAAGGATGACAAAATCCCTTTTATAAGTTATCTAAGATAACTCCTAAGTTTTAATACAGGGGCTATGTTACAGTTACTATTGAGGCCAGGGTATCTAAACGCATCAAGGCGCAACTGCCATTCCAGTTCGCGATTCTCAAGTATTAAAGAAAAAGGGCCACCTCTTATCTTTAAAGGGACCTGGTCGATGGCCATGAACTGGAAGCTGTGACCTGGGTTTAGACCTATGTGTTTCGCTAGTGCGTTGTCATTTTTGTTATTCTTAATTGCATACATATGTTCATACATACGGTCACGGACCCTTCGGTCCGTTTTACCGATGTAAAACGCCTGACAGCACACGCACATAGCTATGTAAATAATAGATTTACTTTCACAATTTAAAGTCAACCTAATATGATATTTTCTGTCCCTGACCTTAAATGTCTCACCTGTTCTGACTATGTTACACAGTTTGCAAAAACCACACTTGAACATCCCTCTCCTTTTTTGATATATATTTTGTGGTCCATCTCTCTGAATTAGTTCTTTCAAATTGTGTGATCTCTTAAAGATGAACCTTGGTTTATTTCCCAATTTTTCAACCAGGAATGGATTTGAGGAAATAAAGTGCCAGTTTTTGCATATTATGGCCAGAACCCCCCTAGAGTTACTACTGAACATGGTGATGAAACTCAGTGAGTAATCACATTCTTCACTTGTAATGGTCATTGATTCCATCACCTCATTATACAAGTTGGTCTCACTTTGTACTGCATTCATAGTTTGATACACATTACTAAATTCATGTGTAAGTAATAAAGGTTTATAGAAACCATTTACTCTCTTATTGGTTACTTCTTCAACAAGATCCAATAGCATTTGGTCAGGGTAACCACGGTTCCTGAACATTTCTCTCAATAACTCACATTCTTTTTTGAAATCCAATAACGTACTGCACATTCTTCCCGCCCTTACCAGCTGTCCTTTGACAATGGATCGTTTTTGCTGGAATGGGTGGAAGCTGGTAAAGTGCAGGAATGAGTTGCAGTATGTCGGTTTTCTAAAGACTGTTGAAGTCAAACCTCCATTTACCAAATCCTTAACAAGTTTAACGTCTAGGTAGTCAGTCTCCTGTGAAGAATATTTGAATGTGAATTTTAAGAATTCTGTTGATAAATTCATACTTTCAACTAGTCCTACAGCTTCCTGTTCTGGACCCCTAAACAGTGTATACGTCCACCACATCAATGGTTAAGAAGTTATTTTCATCATTGTGTGGGACATCATTGATGTTGCGGAGGAAAGACCATGAGTCTTTACATATACTTGGGATGGCCTTGATATACTTATCCAAAATGTTAGTGATGAGCTTTGAACAAGGGTATGTTATAGACGATCTCCCGTCTATCAAAGCTCTCATAGGGGGGTCATTGATGCTCTTATGAATTTTAGGGATTCCAAACATGACAGGTATTTTTGAACAGTTTATATCAATGTAGTTATACAAATCTATATCTATTTTACCTGTCAGGAATAAGTCCCTAAAGTAACCATTGATGTGGTGGACTTATACACTTGCATTCCCCATCTGGAAGCGGTAGAGTGGACTGGGTCTATGCTTCAGAGCTTGGGGGCCTCTAAATTAGAAGTGGACTTAGTAACAGAACTACTTGACATTGTCCTAACTTCCAACTACTTCATTTTTAACGGAGACTTCTTTCTCCAAAACGTGGAGTGGCGATGGGTTCCCCTTGTGGGGCTGGAGTAGCCAACTACGTTATGGGTTATTGGGAAGCTAACATCTTAAAGAATACTCCTGGAATAACTGAACATGTGGTGTTTTACACCAGGTTCCTGGACGATATTTTCATACTGTTTAGGGGTCCAGAACAGGAAGCTGTAGGACTAGTTGAAAGTATGAACTTATCAACAGAATTCTTAAAATTCACATTTAAATATTCTACACAGGAGACTGACTACCTAGATGTTAAACTCGTCAAGGATTTGGTAAATGGAGGTTTGACTTCAACAGTCTTTAGAAAACGTATACTGCAACTCATTCCTGCACTTCTTACCAGCTTCCACCCATTCCAGCAAAACGATCCATTGTCAAAGGACAGCTGGCGGAAGAATGTGCAGTACATTATTGGATTTCAAAAAGAATGTGAGTTATTGAGAGAAATGTTCAGGAACCGTGGTTACCCTGACCAAATGCTATTGGATCTTGTTGAAGAAGTAACTAGTAAGAGAGTAAATGGTTTCTATAAACCTTTATTACACACATGAATTTAGCAATGTGTATCAAACTATGAATGCAGTACAAAGTGAGACCAACTTGTATAATGAGGGTGATGGAATCAATGACCATTACAAGTGAAGAATGTGATTACTCACTGAGTTTCATCACCATGTTCAGTAGTAACTGGGGGTTCTGGCCATATGCAAACTGGCACTTTATTTCCTCAAATCCATTCCTGGTTGAAAACGAAATATAAACCAAGGTTCATCTGAAGAGATCACCAATTTGAAAGAACTATTCGAAGAGATGGTTTCTAATATATCAAAGGAGATAGTGTGTTTTAACTGTGTCGGGCTGAGTGGCATTGGAGTCGGGACGACATGTTGACAATAATGATCTGTGTTACATAACTGTAATGTTAATGTCAGGCGTTTTGTCGGGTGAAAAACCCGAGGAATCATTGTGTTTCTTATGTGCAGTGGGGAGGTAACAAAATGAACAGCGCTGGCGGCGGCTGCAGGTCTGGGCGGGTCAGCTTCCGGTTCATGACCTCGACCAGTCAAAATGAGAGGTGCAATGCGGTCGCGAACTGGGGCGAGTTAACTGCTGTGGTTGGGCCTGGCCTCAGCGCACCCTGTGATGGGCGCAGGGTATCTGTAGATAACATAAAAGGATTTTTGTCATCCTTCCTTCCTGCTCGACTACTGTAAAAATGGTCGGCAATAACAAGGGTTGATTCTCTTTGGAAAAGGACTGTGTCCTGAATTTAATTTTATATGAATATGTCCGTAACAAGCATTTTAATATACTACACCTGATACTCTATGCCAGTTGGCTGCAGCCCTCTGATTCTAGCTTTGACCTCTTCATTCAGACTACCCTTCTCCTCAACCACCCCTCCCAGATACTTGAAGCTGTTTACCTGTTCCACTATCTTCCCATCTATCTCTATTCTCAGCTTGAGTTCCCTTCTGATTTCCCAATCTGCTGCCATTACCACTGTCTTATCTGTGCTTAGTTTCATCCCATGTGCCTTCAGATTTGCATTCCATTCTCGTATCCTTTGCTGAAGTTCTAGATCAGAGTCTGCCTGTACTGCCACATCATCTGCATACAGCAGCTTTGTTGCTCTGACCCCTCCAACCTGTTTGCTGATGTAGTCCATTACCAGTATGAACAGCAGTGGGCTCAGAGCTGAACCCCAGGCCACCCAACTCCCACTGGGAACCCCTCAGTGAGGCCAAACACTGTTCGTACTTGAGTCACTGGGTCCTTGTACATAGCCTGTACTAATTCTACCAATGTTTCTGGGACTTCAAACCACCGCAGTACTGCCCAGATCAGCTTTCTTGGGACCTAGTCATATGCTTTCTCCAAGTCTAGGAAAGCCCAGTTTGACTCTCTCCTCTTCTCTAGTTTCTTCTCAAGTATCTGTCTCAATGCAAACATCGGGTCAATTGTGCTGCATCCTGATCTGAATCCGAACTGTTCATCTCCCATCTTACAATCTACTATTCTCATATCCGTTTATCAATCACCCTCTCCAGAACTTTCATGCAATGTGGTAGGAGTTTGATGCCTCTGTACTGTCCACAGTTGTGGATGTCCCCTTTGTTCTTGTACACTGGCACGGGTATGCTTATTCTCCAGTCATCTGGAATACGCCTTTCTCTCCACACTGCAATTAGCACCCTCAGGAGCCATTTCTCCCCTAGCTCACCCAGCATCTTTATCATATCTGCTGTGACCTCATCTGAGCCTGCTGCTTTTCCTGACTTCATTTTCCTTAGTGCTGCTCTTATTTCTTCTAAGCTGGGCTCCTCCTCTACTCTCATTGTAGGCTGTTTCTGGGGCAGTACCACTTCTGTGGGGCTTTCTTCATTCAGAAGCTGCTGGAAATACTCCTTCCATCTGCCTTTGATGTCCTGTGGGCTGGTAAGCAGGTTGTTGCTGGAATCCCTTATGAAGGGTGTCTGACTATCTTCTTTATCTTTCTGTCTTTGCCTTGCAACCTGGTACAGTTTCTTTGTGCCCCTTACTGAGTCACTTTCCAGAAGCTGATAGAGTGCCTCTGATGCCCTATTCTTTGCTATTGCAACTTCTTTCTTAGTTTCTTTGTTAGCCAACCAGTAGTCCTTCCTAGCTTGGTCAGTCTTTTCAGTCTCCCACTTCTTCCTGCACTCCTTCTTTCTTTTGATTACTTCCTGCACTTCTGCATTCCACCACCAGCTTTCCTTATGTACCTTATTTCCATACCTGGCTCAGCCACATATCTTTTCTGTAGTCCTAACACATGCTGTTTTTAGGCGCTGCCACTCTTCTTCAACTCCACCTATTTCCTCCTCTTCTTGGGGTGCTAGCACCCTGAGTAATTCCTCGAACTGCTGTACTTTCTCTTCAGTCAACTTCCAGGTCTTCAGCCTGGTCTCTGTTGACCTTAGAACCTTCTCTGACCACTGCTTGCAGCTGATTGTGGCAACTACTGGTTTATGCTGTGAACCGACTGTTTCACTGGGGATGACTTTGCAAGCATGGATTCTACCCCACTTCCTTTTCCTTACTAGGAAGAAGTCTACCTGAGTTGCATGTTGGCTACTCTTGTATGAGATCTTGTGACTGTCTCTCTTTCTGAACCATGTGTTGGCTACTATCAAGCCATTTGCCAGTCAGAAGTCTAGAATATCTTCTCCTTCTTTATTCCTATTGCTCTACCCATGTGGACCCAGGCAGTCCTCATATATTGTTCTGTCTGTCCCGATATGTGCATTTAAGTCACCCATTATCAACACCAATTCATGTTGTCCTGCTTTATCTAGTAGGTCCTGCAAATGCTGTCTGAATGCACTCTTTTCCTCACTATCACAACCCTGCTGTGGGGCATAGGCTGAGATTATGAATACTGTCCTATCATTACACTGGAGTCTGATTGCCATGAGTCTGTCATTAATTCTGATGATATCCCTCACTGACTTCTGAAGCCTCTGTCTCACCACAATTCCTACACCATTTCTAGCCTGTCCACCACCTGAGTAGTAGAGTCTTGATCCCAAGCCAAGTGGCTTTGTTGCACTGCCCTTCCATCTCATCTCTTGGATACACACGATGTCCAGCCTCCTCCGTATCATCATGTCATCCACTTCTAAGCTGCGTCCTGTCAGTGAACCTACATTAAGCGTAGCAATTCTCAGTTCATGTTTGGCAGGTTGGTTGGTTTTATGTCCAGCTTTCACTCAACAGAGCTATCCCAGGTAACCCAGGCTGGGCAACTAGACACTAGCCAGCCAGTAGCCTACTGACCCAGGGCTGCTGGGCTTTTATGGCGGGCACACACTGGCCAATAGGAGCACATATACCCCTCCCACCATTAGCATGGGTCCCTGGCGTGGGTCAGAGAGTAGGCTGGGTCCTCAACCCACTTATCACCGGTAACTACCCATGCCCATTTTTTGGTGACAGTCAACATGACCGAATCACCTAGAGCCATATTTTACACCGTTGAGTGGCTAGCCATGCCACGGCATGCAGTTTGTGATCCGTGTTCTCCTATCTTGAGGATACTGCGCACAATAGATGCCCAAAGCGGTTGGTCTTTTTACAACTCTTCCCCCCATTGGGCACCATGTAGAGTCTGTGCTGCTGCCCACAGCTCCATTCATTGGTGAGTTTGAGATGGAAACACTCAGCATGTTTTTCGAACATGGGAGAAACCCCACGGAGACACAGAGAGAACATGCAAATGCCAAACAGGCATTAGTCGGAGGTCAGGATCGAACCTTGTACCTTGTGCATTGGAGGCGAAGACCTTAACCACTAAGCCATCTGGACATCTATGACCAGAATACTGAACATGAAAATCCCGAGACAAAAGTCATGAAGTCACGGAAACCTGAACGTTGGCATTTTACCATGGTAAGTAAAAAGTTGGCCACTTCTAAACAAAATGCACACCAAGGCAAACATGCCCTGTTTTCCACTGTAATGTGATCCTGGAGTAGGTATATTCATTTAGGAGGCTGTGTGGGGTGTAGCTCCCCCACATTAGGGGGTGTGAGGGGTGTAGGCCCCCACCTAGGTGGATGTTACTTACCTCAGTGAGCTTTCCATTTAGCATTGTTTGCTTACTATGGTAAAACATTGACGTTCGGGTTTTAGTGGTTTCGTTATTTTCTGTTCCGGATGTAGAACATATATATATATATATATATATATATATATATATATATATATATATATATATATATATACATATATATATATATATATATATATATATATATATATATATATATATATATATGTATGTATCTATATATATATATATATATATATGTGTGTGTGTGTGTGTGTATGTATCTATACATATATATATATATATATATATATATATATATATATACCTATACTTATATATATATATCATATATGGCGGAACTGATTTCAATCGAGTCCCTCTCTAGTCGACATCTGTTTAGTTGACCAAATTTAGTGCCCTTTCCGAAGATTATGCAATTTCTGAGTTAGTATGCATAATTAGCAGGGGGCGTGAAGAGTGCAGTGAGCCTTGCTCCTCTGCAAAAAGTGACGTTTCAGGCTGTTTTTTGTTAAGGTGTTTTGCATGTACCAAGATATTTGCCCAGCACATACATAATAGCATGTCAGAGTTTGCAAAGTTGGCCTTTTGCGTCCGGCCTTGTGAATGTCAATGTTTGGGTTATTCATTGTTTTACAGTAGACTTATATATATTTCAGTGTGCACAAACACATACACACACATACACACAAAAACATATTGTTTTCTTAAAGTAATCTACTTACCTATATTATTACTTCGATAATTAGTGTTTTATAATGGTGGAAATGTCTTTCTTCCCTCATTTCAATAGTATTTAGGAAAAGTATGTCATCTGCTTATAGACTGAAGGAATAGAATATGAAATCATGCTTTGGAGTAAGGATAAATAATAAGGAATTTAATTTGTTTCATTCAACTGCTTTTATAGCATTCCATTTCTCTGTCGCATATATCTTCACTAAACTTAATTAGTGACCTCCATAACTACAACGTAACATATTACAGTTCAACATATTCAGTTAGCCTCTATTTGAACTATACAATCAGAGGTATAGCAGTAACCGGAAAAAAAAAACAGATGACAAGCTTAGTTGGACTAGGTCACCCTATTGAAATATTGGCACTGCACTCACATTGTTGTCTTAAAAAAAAGACTGAAAATACATTCAAAGAGAACATATAGAATATTACTCTTCATAGATTCATACGTGAACACTAGGCTAACTGAAGCCTAGCCATGTTATCCCATTAGTTGTTCAAATCACCCTTTCCATGATTTCATTCTTATACTTCCCATTTGTGAATGAATGTTCCCAGGATCATTTCATTAAGTATTGAAAAGGGACTTTGCTGTAGGATATGGCTTCTGCCGTTTTTAATTTCTCCAAGTCTTTTGGGTTTCTGATACCATGACAGCAATGGACCCCATTCCTAAGTCAAAGTATGATTAAAGTTCATGAAATTAGTATTGTTTTACTCTTTGATGTTAGCCAAAAGTGCTCTTCGCAGCACCCACAATGTGCCCAGTAATGACTCCTTCTGCAATTCATACGGTGTTACATGAATTGGCAACATATCTAAATACGATTGTAAATTTGTTTTTATAAGACCAGTTGCTCCTACTACTATTGGAACTGTCTGGGTATCTTTCTTCCACATGGCTCTCATTTCTGCCTACAGATCTAGGTATTTTATGACTTTGTGTCTCTGTATGCAAGACACTGTAATCACTAGGTGTGGCGATTTCAATGATCAATGCTACTTTTGTCTTCTTTTCTTGGACCACTTCATCTGTTTTTCTAGCATCTATCTTTTGGACTGTTAGTATTGGGTGATCCCATGTGATGTAAACTTCATCATTTTCTACGATTCTCTGTGGCTCATGTTTCCAATGTATTCCAGCCACTTCGATACCATAATGTTTGCACAATCTCCAGTGTAACAATCTCTCCACATTATTATATCTTTCAGTATACAGTCCCTCTGCCATTAGAGAGTCGCAGCCAGCAATAAGGTGTGTGACTGCTTCCAGTTCCATTCCACAAAACCTACATATGTCTGTTTCTCCCACATGTTCAATGGACTTATTAACCTTTCATTTCTTGATGTAAATTCACCTCTCCTTAACCATTCCTGTGTTCGTTCTTGATCAGCATGAGGCTCTTCCAGACGTTTTCTATACTTGCAACTATATTTATGTTTTTATGGCATTTAGGAGCTACCTCAGTCCATAATAGCTTTTTTGCACAGTCCTGGTGCAAATGTCCTTATTCCTATCCATTGATCTAAGTTACATTTACATTTGAATAGGGACAGGGTAGAGCTTTGGTTTACATGGATAGGGAAGCTTTTCCAGAGTAATGGTATCCTCTGGGATATGTGCCTGTCCCTCCAAACCATTTTGTTTATGTTGCAGATGACTTTAAGATTTCCTGATCAGGTATTTTGAATGCCATTTGGCTTGTGAATGTGCAGCAGGTCCATTAGTACTGGATCAAAGGATGTATTATAGGCCAGGCAAAGATCACTTCTTAACAGTCTAAGACTGAGTATGGAAGTAGAGGCTTCAAGCATATGGTTTAGTCCCTGCATTCCCTCTGTGAGGAGCCTCTGTGGATGTTCTAGTTTTTGTAGAAGTCTGGACAGGTACATATCACAGAGGATATTATACTTGATGATGGGACTGATAAGGGGTGAGTACAGTGGGATAATGACATATCTGCCCCGAGATGCTATCCTTTTAGGTTCACAGGTTCATAGGGAAGTACTAGGCTAGCTGCACTTGTGGGCCATTTTAAGCCTAGTCCATATCCCTTTTTATGCATGAAATAAACTATTCCATTTGGTTATAGACCGGTCTTACCCATTCCATGGTCAATAATGATATATTACCCCTAGTGAGAATAACTGGATCATACCATAGATTATTTGAGGGGAACCATGAATGGGATAAAGCAATTAGGAGCTGCCTTTGTTCATTAGTACTACAGGGAGCAGTTCTGGGGTAAATTTTCTATTTCCCATCCGTAGGTCTAACGTGCACTTGAATATGGACAGGGGTGAGCTTTGTTTTATGTGGATGGGGAGTATGACCCACAGTAGTGGTACCATCTGTGAGATACACTTGTCCCTCCAAACCATTCTGCTGATGTTACAGAAGAGGTTTAAATCCCTAGTCAGAGTACTTCTGATGACATTTGATTTGCCGATATGCAGTAAATCCTTCAGTAATGGGTTGGAGAATGCCTTGTGTGACAGACACAGGTCACTTCTTAGCAGCCTATAGGATACTGAATATAGTCACAGGGCTATGAGTTGGCCCATGTAGGACATGTTCTTTAGGCTTTGTATCTTTTTAGTGAGATATCTCTGTGGGCATTTCAGTTGCTGCATGTGTCTGGATAGATACATGCCAAAGTGGGCATTAGATTCAATGACGGGCCTAATGAGAACTAAGTAAAGGGGGACAATGACTTTTCTAGACACAATCCCATTGTTTATAAGATGTGAAGTATAGAAGGACTTTCTTACAACAGTAGACACATGTTGGTCAAAAGTAGAGTTATTGTCTATTAGGCAAGGTAAAAATATCTTCACAGGTTATAGCTAGCAACTGGGGCAAAATGAAAATGGAGTTCAAAAACAGGGCAGAAACAAAGGAGAAAGAAATATGGTTAAGAAGTAAAAGAGATTACTTAGAGGAGACGACAAAGGTCAAAGAATTGCAGAATAAGAGGAATCTCACAGAAAAAGAGGAGTAATCACAGAATGCCAAACAGAAAAGTATCTGGATAATATGAATTTTAATTAAAAGTTAAGCAATGCAGTGGGACTTATCACAATAACAGACACATGTTGTTCAAATGCTAGGTCTCTGTCTATGTCTGTTCCCAAATCTCAAACTACTGGATCAACTCATGGGAGTGTATTGTCAATGAGGTGGCTTTCCAGGGCATTCAGTTTCCAAAATTATACAATAATTCACTTTTGACATTAGTTTTTAATCCATGAGTCAGACACCAGTCATTTCTTTGGGGCAAGCCCTCCTGGGGGATGGCTCAGACTTTTGGGGATTCAGTGATTGCTCTCAACTTGCAATTATTCACAGACTTAGTCAACCAAAGAAACTTGACATTTTCTTGTCTTCTGAGAACTACATGCAAACAGGAGTGTTCCCAGCACCAAGCCATGTGTGGCTCCACATGTGACTGGACTTTTTCGGGAGGTAGCTTCCCATATCTTGACTTCCTGGGTCCTATCAGTGAGACAGTTGGCAATCCAGTGGGTGATGTCCAGGTTTATTCCTAATTACACTTTTCTACAATGCCTGAATGTACTGTGTCAAAAACTTTGGCCAGATCTATGGAGGTGATGTGTACCATCTTGCCTTCAAATACTGCTTTTATAAAATAAGCATGGCCTATCTTTGACATAACCAAACTGGGATGGGCCCAGTTTTTGGTGGTTTCATAGGATCATAGGATCACAGGAGGTTACTAGGCTATTGGCCATGAGGCCCTTATAAGCCTATCCAAGAGTTTAGCCCATGTTTAGACAAGTCAGCACCCAAAGTCCATGTCCAGCAGGGACACAGGTGGAATCCATGGGGGTGTATTTTTTGTTTCCCATCCAGGTTGCACTTAAAAAGGGATAATGAGGTACTCTGCTTGATGTGGACAGGGAGTCTATTCCACATATGCGGGAGTCTCTGGGACACAAATCTGTCCTGCCAACAAGTCCTATTGATATCACAGACCAGGTTGAGGTCGCACATATGGGTTGCTCGATTGTAGCTTGATTTACCGATATACAGCAGTTCCGGCGGGGTCTGAGATTGCTTTCTATGCCAGACAGAGGTCACCTCTGAGGAATCTGTATCAAACTGAGTAGAGGGACAGGGCTTTTAGCCTATCTGTGTAGGGTAGATGTTTGAGGCCCTGAATTCTCCTAGTGAGGAACCTCTGTGGTCTCTCCAGCTGCTGCATGTGCTTTGCAAGGTACATGCCGAAGAGGGCACTGTACTCAATAATTGGCCTTATAAGGGAAGAATACAGGGACTTTATGACCTCTTTGTCTCTGGATGAGATTCCCTTACTTATGAAGTGGGCCATGTAGAAAGCTTTACGTACAACGGAGGTAACATGGTGGTCAAAAGTCAGTTTGCTATTAACCTAGGTGCCCAAATTCCTCACTACTGATTGTGCACTTAGGATGATTTTACTAATGTGATAATATGTGGGGATGTCACTCTCCCCAAAGAGGATGATGATGTATTTTTTTGGCATTCAGCTTGAGGCCATGTTTCTGGCACCAGTCATTTGTTTGGGTGAGACCCTCTTGGAGGAAGTCCACGTCGCTTGGGGAACTGATAACTGCACCCAGCTTGCAGTCATCTGCATACTTGGTCAGCCATATCCCACTGATTTTGGCCTGCACCTCAGAGAAGTATATCCCAAGTAACAGAGGCCCCAGACTGATCCCTGGGACATGCTGCTCTTTATGTGTCTATCGCTTTAGGTGGCTTTCCCTATTTTGATTAGGTGGGTTCTATCAGACAGCCAGTTTGCTATCCATCTGATAACATATGGATTGATGCCTAGTTGAGAGAGTTTATCTACTGTATCCAAGTGGGGAATAGTGTCGAAGGCTTTGACCAGGTCAAGGTAGGCAGTGTGCACCATCTTCCCCTCATCCATGGCTTTGGTGACTGTCTCAAAGAAGTCGACTAGATTTAACAGACATGACCTCCCCTTGACAAAGCCAAACTGTATGGGGTCAAGTGTTCGGAGGTTGCCTTTTTGGGTGTATTTGATTTTGTTTGGAGGTATATGTTTTGTGTTTTAAATTATATGTACATATATATATATATATATATATATATATATATATATACATTTTTTTTTGCTCCCCATTTGGGGGGCACTTGGCATCGGGGGCAAGAAAAACTGATGTAATGGCATCGGCTGCATGTTTTATACCCCTGACGACCTGACGTCATGGAAGAAGGGACAGCAACCGATGCAGGATCCAAGGCTTTGTTAATCAGGCTGACTGAGGGCAACCTGCCAGCAGATAACCCAAATGTAATGACTGCAACAGTGAAACACGAAGATCATATGGTGACTTCGAAAGTGGCCCCTTTATGGTCAGATCTTACCAGGGAGGATGATACTGTAGGGGTTTTGCAGTGGTTACTCATGTTGGTTAATACCAAGTCCAAGATATTATCACCTCTTGTGAGGGTATCGACTAACTGTTCCAAGGCATTTGCGTTGATAAAATTGAGGAATCTTTGGGCATTCGTGTTCTGGCATGACCAGTTTTTCCAGTCTATGACTGGGTAATTAAAGTCACCCAGGATCAGGGTAAAGGGTTGAATCTTGATAGATTTGAAGAGGTCCAGATAGGTGGAGTGGGCATCTTGAATCAAATTTCGGGGCCTGTAGCTAGTTATAATTTGAATAGAGGTCTTGTCAATGGTTAACTGCACCTGGAGTGTCTCCTGTGCATCATACTGTTTGACCAACCTGGAGGTGTGTGTGTCTTTAATATATATTGAAACTCCACCTCCTTTGGCTTTGCTGCCCACAGTTTGGGGTTGAAATGTATGATAGGATGAGTAACCAGTTAAGGCTGGGGTGCTCTCCGCACATTTGAACCAGGTTTCTGTGACTGCACAAATGTCAACATCTTCCAAGGTTAAGAATGCTTGCAATGAGTGCAGTTTCATGTTTAGACTCCTAGCGTTTAGCCGCATGACCTTTAATTTGCGTTTTGTTGAAATTTTTATGTTGGTAGTATCAACCTCATGACTTTTCCTAAAAAAAGCACTATGTGGGCGGCAAGGGCCTTTACCAGAAGCCCAAGTGAGACAGATACAGGCCATCTCTAACAAAGCATCATGGTCTGTTGATCATATCTTCCCAGGCTGTCAGGTAGTGGATACCCCTGGAATGACACCAGAAACTAAGCCAATTGTTAAAGTCAATCATTTTCTGTTTGTATTGAGGCATCATTCTGGTTGACGGTAGAATGCTGCTTAAGGCTAGTGGCATAGTGCCTGGGACACATATTCAGCAAGTTCAATCATGTCTCTCTTCATATAGTCCATGGAGGTACATCTCAAGTCATTCACGCCAACATGGGCTACGATAGAAAGTCATAATAGTACCTGTAGTTGAGAGACTTGAGTGCGTGTGTAATTTGATGGATTCTGGCACTTGACAAATAACTACCCGTGACTTTCTCCTTATCCAGCCTAGTGAAAGGCACATCTGTATGTCTCACAATGGAGTCTCCTATGATTAATATGTTGGGTTTATGGTTAGGCTTTAGTTGTTGCGAGATAGTGGTGTGTGGACTATGCATGGTATGTGGTGTGGAGGGTTGTGTAGTTCTCATGTGTTTTTGCCTCTGAGATCTCCTTTGTTTGGGTTTGGTTTTGTTGAGAACTTCCACATGTGTGGCTGTGTGTTGTGTAGTTGTGGGTGGAGTTTCCTGTGTCCTTATTGATTAATTCCATGAAAAGTCTTTCCATGGCTTTAAATATTAAACTTGCTTGTTGCAGTGAGGCAGACCCTCCCTTGCACCACCCAGTGTTGGGGAAATTCCCCTCCAAATGTGTGTGTGTGTGTGTGTGTGTGTGTGTGTGTGTGTGTGTGTGTGTGTGTGTGTGTGTGTGTGTGTATATATATATATATATATATATATATATATATATATATATATATATATATATATATATATATATATATGAAATGAAAATATCTGGACAGAGGAAGGACGACAAGGAGACATGGTGGTGGAATGAGGAAGTACAGGAGAGTATACAGACAAAGAGGTTGGCAAAGAAGTGGGATTGTCAGAGAGATGAAGAAAGTAGACATGAGTATAAGGAAATGAGGTGCATGGCAAAAAGAGAGGTGGCGAAGGCTAAGGATAAGACATATGAAGAGTTGTACGAAAGGTTGGACACTAAGGAGGGAGAAAAGGACCTGTACCGATTGGCTAGACAGAGGGACTGAGCTAGGAAAGATGTGCAGCAGGTAAAGGTGATAAAGGATAATGAGGGAAACATACTCACAAGCGATGAGAGTGCATTGAGGAGATGGAAAGAGTACTTTGAGGGGTTGATGAATGAAGAGAATGACAGGGAGAGAAGGTTGGTTGATGTAGGGATAGTGAATCATGTAGTACAATTGATTAGCAAGGAGGCAGTAAGGATAGCTATGAAGAGAATGAAGAATGGAAAGGCTATTGGCCCAGATGACATACCTGTGGAAGCATGGAGGTGTTTGGGTGAAATGGCAGTGGAGTTTTTAACCAGATTGTTTAATGAAATCTTGGAAAGTGAGAGGATGCCTGAGGAATGGAGAAAAAGTGTTTTGGTACCGATTTTTAAGAATAAGGGTGATGTGCAGAGCTGTAGTAACTACAGAGGGATTAAATTGATCAGTCACAGCATGAAGTTATGGGAAAGAGTAGTGGAAGCTAGGTTAAGAAGGGATGTGATGATTAGTGATCAGCAGTATGGTTTCATGCTGGGAAAAAGCACTACAGATGTGATGTTTGTTCTGAGAGTGTTGATGGAGAAGTACAGAGAATGTCAGAAGGAGTTGCATTGTGTTTTCGTAGACTTAGAGAAAGCATATGACAGGGTGCCTAGAGAGGAGTTGTGGCATTGTATGAGGAAGTCAGGAGTGTCAGAGAAGTATGTAAGAGTGGTACAGGATATGTACGAGGGTAGTGTGACAGCGGTGAATTCAGCGGTGGGAGTGATGTATGCATTTAAGCTGGAGGATGGGTTACATCAAGGATCAGCTCTGAGCCCTTTCTTATTTGCAATGGTGATGGACAGGTTGACAGACGAGATCAGACAGGAGTCCCCATGGACTATGATGTTTGCAGATGACATTGTGATCTGTAGTGAGAGTAGGGAACAGGTGGAGGAGACCCTGGAGAGATGGAGAGATGCTCTAGAGAGAAGAGGAATGAAGGTCAGCAGGACTAAGACAGAATATATGTGTGTGAATGAGAGGGAGGATAGAGGAATGGTGAGGATGCAAGGAGTAGAGATGGCGAAGGTGGATGAGTTTAAATACTTGGGGTCAATAGTTCAAAGTTAAGGTGAGTGTGGAAGAGAGGTGAAGAAGAGAGTACGGGCAGGATGGAGTGGGTGGAGAAGAGTGTCTGGAGTGATTTGTGACAGACGAGTACCTGTAAGAGTGAAAGGGAAGGTCTACAAGAGGGTAGTGTGACCAGCTATGTTATATGGGTTGGAGACAGTGGCATTGACAAAAAGGCAGGAGTTTGAGCTGGATGTGACAGAGTTAAAGATGTTAAGATTTGCACTGGGTGTGACGAGGATGGACAGGATTAGGAATAAGTATATTAGAGGGTCAGCCCAGGTTGAAAGGTTTGGAGACAAAGCCAGAGAGGCAAGATTACATTGGTTTGGACATGTGCTGAGGAGGGATGCTGAGTATATTGGGAAAAAGATGCTAAGGATGAACCTACCAGGTAACAAGAAAAGAGGAAGGCCTAAGATAAGGTTTATGGATGTGGTGAGAGAAGACATGCAGGTGGCTGGTGTGACAGAGCAAGATGCAGAGGATAGGAAGAAATAGAAACAGGTGATCTGCTGTGGCGACCTCTAACGGGAACAGCCAAAAGAAGATGATGATATATATATATATATATATATATATATATATATATATATATATATATATATATATATATGTACCAACTCCAAAAACTGCTGTACCTCAGATAAAACAGATTATTCTAAGAAATGGTAATCTTAGACTTACTATATGTAAGTCTGGATCTTTGGTCATTCACTCTCCATGTTCTGGCACTTGGCATTGTGAATCCCAGCATTTTAAATGGTTACCTAAACATAAAAATGTATAAAAACGACAACTCACAGATGGTAAATACTCTGGTACCCACCAGCAATTCAAGTAACAATAATAACAGTTCCACAGTTTAACGGAATAACACAAGGCTGACGAATTCAGTAAACATCCACCATAATCATAACAGTTTATGGAATAATTCTTCAGCCTCGTTTTATTCCGTTACCCTGTGGAACTGTTATTATTGTTACCTAAACATAGCTTTATGAGCAATAGCCTGCATCCAGGAAAATTTCTTCTGATCTCAAAGGCAATAAACTCTTTATATGCAAGACTGACCTCACTCAATCTTTAATAACTACTGTGGTTCAAGAAGATTCCGATGGAGACAGTGATAAATCTCTATGTTGTGAGTAGTTTAAAAAGGGATTTCCTAACTCTGACTTGACATTGCTTGAGTATATAAGCTGCTTATCTCTTTTGCACGTCCCATTAAAGACACTAAATGACAAAAAATCACACATAGTCAAACCCTGCTTTTTGGCTAGATGTTTTTTCTAATGAGCACACTATATCAAGATGGGATAAGGAATAAACTGGAGGTTTCTCTAATGTTCAGAGTGATAATACCCAGTTAGCTTAAAAGACAATGAATAATTACATCTCAGTCATTAAATTCAGAAACTATCTTCATGGATGACACTGGAGTAGAGCAAGACTAAACACATTTAAAGCCTGGTTTGAAACGTGGCACCATGAATGCTTCCTGTACCCATATGCTGTAGGAATGCCTGATTGTTTCATGCTAATGGACGCTTTCAATGAAACTGGCCATAAAGCAAGCACTAGCAATAGTCCATCAAGCATCATCTACTTTAAGGGCATTCTCCTTAGATTCATTAATATAGATGTTTCTGGGTTAGCTGGATAAAGGCAATCTCATTTAAGAATTAAATGACAGAGATGACATGGACAAAAATCAACAACAAAGGAATAAATTGAAATCAAAGCACAAATTCACTGAAAATGCATAAAAAATAAACATAACTATAATTAATCACAGTATACCTATACCTATAAATGTGTGCGCGTATATATATATATATATATATATATATATATATATATATATATATATATATATATATATATATATATATATATATATATTTATAGATATATATATAGATATATAGATATATATATATATAAATATATATATATATGTGTGTTCAGCCATTGAATGATTGGATGCAACTTGCATGAAACAGCTATTCCCTGAATTTTAAACATCGAATGTCACTTATACTGAACAGGTATATCTCTGAAATTAAAATCATAGAATGGCCATAGCTGACCAACATAATATAGACACAAGTACAAGGTTTGATTCTTACCTTTGAAAGGGAAATTGGCTAGGCTTAAAATGACCCACATAGGTAGCTAACTGATTATTTACCTATAAACTTATGAAATAAGCTGTTGGTGGTTGTGGGCCATTCCCAGATTGCTTTGGGTTGGGGGTCAGCATAATGGTTAAGGTGTTTACCTGACAGAGAAAAGGTATAAGATTTGGTTCACCTTTGGGAAATTGGTTAGGCTTATAATGGACTGCAAGGGCAGCTAGTCTAGTAGTTACTTATTATATAGATATAAATATAAATATAGATATGACTATCTCACTTAAAATAGAAAGGTCCTTCCATTGATCAAATTTGATTTGCATAATGTTAAGTCAAAAACACTAAAAATAGAAAATAAAGTGTTTTTGTAGAGGGTCAAGCCCTGCTGCACCTCCACACACCCTACTAGTTAAATAAATCAACTCCTAGGTAACACAACAATGGGGAAAAGGGAAAAGGATACACTTACTTAATGCTACTGCTCTCCAGTCTCACACCAAACTGGTGTGAGTTCAGTGATGAAACAGGAGCCGACCAAATGAGTGAACCTTTCCTGTTTCAACAAATGCAGTAGTTCAAACATACAGTCTGTAGGGGTAAATATCTATCTACCTATATAACAGAACTATAAAAATAAAAAAAGTTTTTCAAAGACCCTTGTCCCATAAAACACGCATAAACTGGTATATGTTTTAGCGCTTTTGTCCGTTTATTAATCCTGGAATTCTTCAGAAACAAAAAGTTATATGCTGACTTAAGCTAGCAAACAGTTTCTTATATAGGGATATCATTTTACACCATGTATTTCTCTATATATAAGAAACTGTTTGCTAGCTTAAGTCAGCATATAACTTTTTGTTTCTGAAGAAGTCCAAGATTAATAAACGGACGAAAGTGCTAAAACATATACCGGTTTATGCGTCTTTTCTGGGACAAGGGTCTTTGAAAAAGGTTTTTTATTTATATATATATATATATATATATATATATATATATATATATATATATATATATATATATATATATATATATATATACACACACACACACACACACACACACACACACACACACACACACACACAATACATATCTCATATCTCTATCTATATCTATATATGTACACAAATATGTTATGTATAGTAACTGTGAGTTTATTACTACTCTGCAAAATCACAGTTTGTTAACCTTATTGAAAATGTCTAGGTTAAAAGGGACTTCCTGCCCCAACAGACATATGAAGGGTCTACCCCAATCCTGTACCTTATTTAACAAACTCCTTAGTTGCAGTGACACAAGGAAATGAGCAAAAAAAAAAAAAAAAAAAAAAAGAAGAATATGATATTTAGTGAGTTGTGATTTAGAAGGGTAGTGTTGTGTTTTCACTGCTGCACTAATTAGATATTGCATTGCAGAAGCACAACCCTCACATTAGAATGATTTCTATTCCTGAATCCTTTTCCGTTTGTAATATTTTACTTATTTTCTTTTTCCCCCGGATTCATGAATCCTCCGTGTAAGACTTAATAAGTCTTACTCGGAGGCTGCAGTTGAATGTTATGACATCAGCATGCCATGAATATTCATGAGGGCACACTGACTCAACTGTAAGTCTTACACGGACCGTGTAGGAAAGCAGGGGGCGTGTCCGACTGCCGAGCAGTCTAAATGTCCACACCCCTGCAAGGTTTGGAAAAGTATAATGAAAACACACAAGAGCGAGTCCGCTCAAATGTCCATGCACCCAACACCACACTCCCTGACATTGTAAACCCCCATCACAGTTATAAAAAGTAAAACATTAATTTTATTTTTTTTAAATTCCCGAAATAGCTGCCCGTATTTGCGCGTGTGTGCACGGGTGTGCCCATTGCTTACCTGTAGTTAGCAATTCCGACATGGAAGAGCATAAGAAAGAATGTTTATGCAAATCACACCAAATAGCAATAGCGTAATGGTAGAGCGTTCACACAAAGAGGAGGCATTCACGGTTCGAGTCCCACCACTCCCCTTCTTATTTATGTTTTAAATCAGTATATGAAATAATACCTGACATATATGATTAAAATACTAGTAAAAAGCAGTGAAATGGCCAATGTATCAGTGAACAAAATATATATTTTTAAAGGATCCTGATATATAATTGCCCGCAGTTAAGCAGCGCTTTACCCAGCGCAATAGAGTTGCCCATAGTTTAATAGCGCTTTACCCAGCACAATAAAGTTGCCCATAGTTTAATAGTGCTTTATCCAGCGCAATAGAGTTGCCCATAGTTTAATAATGCTTTACCCAGTGCAATACAGTTGCCCAAAGTTTAAGAGCACTTTACCCAGTGCAATAGAGGTGCCCATAGCAAAATAGCACTTTAACCAGTGCAATGTGTTTGTGCGGACGTGCGCACTGCAACAACCAGGGCACTGTGGAGCAACGTAGAGCAAAGGTGCTTAAATGCAGCCACACCCCCTAGCCTGTATGGACAGTATTAAAATAAAATGAATGACAAGGTTCGAACCCAGGACTCTGTGCATCATAATCAAAGTACAGAACCACTAAGCTATGACCGCTTAGGAGAAACAGCCACTGTTAACATACATATACTTAGAAATGGTAGAGTAACCATTACTAAGTCGGTCTGCAGTCAGCCGAAAATTTTCAAAAATGGCCAATCACAAAAAAGTGCGGGAAATGCGGCATATCTAAGCCACATAGGTGGGAATACTCGCCATAACTGATTGTAGCTCACATCTGCGTTAGAATAGCTGGTGCTAGAGAGAGTACACGCTTCCGAGCGCAATGTTGGGGCATCGAAGAGTCGAAATACATGGTTTGGCTCCTTGTCCACCTTCACGAGTCAAGAATCCTGCAAGGCCAGTTCCAAGGGATGGAGTACAAGGCAGAGGCTTGGAACCGGTTAGCTCATGACCTCACCAGTGTCACAGGCGTTCCTCGGACTGGTGAGCAGGTCCATCACCACCATGCAGACCTGAAGATATGGAAGCAGGACCACCTGAACCAATGGATACAGGAGGCCCGTGGGATGCAAGATGCCCCACAACTGAGTAGGTAGCCATGGAATGCAGTATGTAAGAATTGATAATTGATTCTGTATAACGGATAGGTATGTCTCAATATCCCTTCATTTACTTTACAGCTGCAGGTGACCATGCTGCGAATCAGCAAGCCTATGCAGATAGGCTGCTAAGGCTATGCCACCAGGCAGGTTAGTGATTATTCTGCATGTATTGTTATATAAAATAGGGGAGAGAGCATGAAATAAAGTGTTGTAGTCCAATAATACAGCCATAAAATGGCCTGAATAAGTCCTCTGCATGTACTGTCAGATAAAAAAGTCAGAGAGCCAGGAAAATAGTGTAGTAACCCATTAAGAAAGGTAAAATATGTCCGGAATAATATCTCTGCAGGTACTGTCATATAAAATAAGTGAGTGAGCCTGAAAAAGAGTGTTCTAACCTATTAATAAAGGTATAATATGTCTTGAATATGTCTTCCATATGCACTGTTATAACAAATAAAGGAGTGAGCCTGTGGAAAAGTGTGTAATGTCATTAATAAAGGTCTAAAACCTGGAGTGTGTCTGTGTCACCTAGTTTTAAATGTTGTTGTACCCTTGCATTATACAAATAGTACTGTTTTAAAAAGTGCTGGCAACCCAGAGTTGTGCAGTCCCATCTAAAGTGGGTGATGGAAGTGCGAGTAGCTGTGAAGCATATATACAGTCCCCAACAGTCAGTTACTGGCTGGCATGCATAAGTAAATCTGGCACACAAGTAGCATGTTCATTTGTTCCCCAGAAATGTGAGTGTCCTTCAAGAAATGCAGGGTTCTGTACAAAATGAAGTGAAAATGTCATGTGAAAACATCCAGATATGTAGATAAAAAAATATAATCAAGAAATATGTAGCAGTAACATCTGCATCTTGGACAGTTAGTATGTCAGATATAGGTCAGGTATATATTGAAGTAGCCAAACCCATTACACAACCTAATGCATGGTGGCAAGTGTAATAATACATGTAGGGGATATACACTTGCAGTCACTAGGAATGTAGTGTAGACTAAAAGTAATTATAAGATGTTGATTGAGGTTTATTTCTACACCATACTGTATGCGCATAAACCATGCAATTCCACACCTCAATGGGTATGTGTAATCTTAAACATTTGGTGGGACATATGTCCTATTGTTCTATAAATATTTGCATTCACGTTGATGCATGTGTCCCGTTCAAACACCACAATCATGGTGGCCTGTTGCTACCAAACATCCCCGCATGCTGTTGGAATATCCACTTTCATTCAATATATGCATGTGTTATGCTTGCTGTTTAACTGTTGGAACCTTGGTGTGTTGGGTTAATGGGAATATTACTACATGCTGTTACAACTAATCTGGAAAGCTGTTGTTTATGTTGTAATTAAGCACACCTAATCACAGAACGTATGGGAAGGCTGGTCCCAGCAGACCCACCTGTCCCTCCTCAGCTGGCGAGTGCACCTGGCACCAGCAGGTCCGGTGCCCAGCCCAGGCTCCCCTCCTCCGTTGGTCCTGTGCCACCTTCAGGTGGAAGCGCTGCAGGGGATGGGGCTCGTCCTCCCCGTGCAAGCATGGGCGGAGAAGGGCCACCTGTCACCCTTCAAAGGGTCCAGGCTGTGGTGCGTAGGGAGATCCAGCGTTCAGTCGCTGATCCCCTACGCCAGCTCGAGGTGAAAGTGGCACATCTCACGGGTGAGCCTGCCTATCCTATGCAGCCCCCAGCACAGCCACCCTCGGAGCTGTGAAGGTGCAGTGGTGACTGCCCATGGGTGGGGATCTCAGTTCCACTGTTACCATCTGTGGGCGCACGGGCTTGCAATTTCCAAACATCCATCCCTGTCAATTGTATTCACCCATCCCATGTGTCATACACTGCCCCTGTATGTGTCTTGTCTGTTTACCTCCCATACCTACCTCCCTGAGCATACCTACTTCCTCTACCTCACTTTCCACTCTCACCTGAAAAAAAAAAAAAAAAAAAAAGGGCAATCTGTACCCACAAAAAAATTACGCCCCATACATAGCTGCCCATTTCGCACACATGTCCACTGGACATGTAAACTGATAATTATAATTGGCAGTACAACATACTTTGTTGTCCTCACCCCTCTCCCAGGGGTGGAAGGTTTCAAATTTCACTCCAAATGTATTGCATATGCACAGCTGTTGCTGGTAAACAAATGGGCAGCTATGGACCTTCCCTACACCCGTCCTGCACATCCCGAGCTTGTTTACCTACTGTCTGTCCCTCTTTGTGCCCCCTTTTTCACCACTTTCCTATCTCCCCATTTTCTTTTCTTTAAAAGAAATTAGCGCGGAGGTTAGCGGGAGTAAGCACTTTTAAGCGGTAGTTAGCGGGTTTAAGCGAGTGTGTGCATGTGTGCGCTTAGCTAAGCATCGCTAAGCATCACGCAAACCCGTGCAAACCCACTTACAATTGCATAAAAGTGCCTTAGTCACTCTATGTCAGGGCCCTTGTCCTGCTCAGCAGCAAAAGAAAAAACCTCTGCCAGTCTCGAAACCCAGACCATTGACACAATAGACTGCACGAATTACCACTAAGCCACAGCAGATATACAAATAACTTGGTGCTGAAATAAATATATCATGCATTACAATGAGGGAATGTAAATGGAAATTAGGAATGGCATAACACAAATCCTGTTCTGTGGGTCTTACCAGCAGTTGTTGTGGAAGTGCATGACATGACTGTGAAAAGAGAACCAGCCATCCTAGCAGGGAATAATGTTACAGTAACACCTTACAAACACCACACAGTATCAGACCAGGATAAACACTGGCAAAGTTGAATAGGACAGAGGCCAGACTCCCCAATTGTGACTGCTTTACAGGGATGTCCCTGATTTGTAAACAAATGTTAGCTGTGCCCCAATGAATCACTCTGAAAAGTACTAACTTTAGGAAGAGAAGTGTGAAATCACATGTAATGAATAATGTCAATAGGTGAGAGTAGACACTGCTTGCACGTCAGAAAAGGTGTAGTTATACATATCCTCTGATTCCCAAGAAAGTCTCAACTGCAATATGCAGGTGTATCTCACTTATATGTACCTTTCACTGAGGCTGTTCAAATATATACCTGAGAGTATCTGAGGCCTGGCAGAGGCAGAAACACACAGGCGTATCAGCATTACTGCTGTTGCACACTCTGCAAATAGCTTTGGAAGGAGTTCCACAAGCATGGCCTTATGTAGGAGTACAACACAGAAATATCACAGGATGTAGCCATGTACTGCTAGCAACCAACTGTGACAATGCCAATGTGCCAGTGCTGAAAAGACTGTTGTGGTGCACAAAGTATAATAGGCTAACCTCTAGCTACCATCTGGATATGTCCACAGGTGGGAGCTACGCAGACAGACTACTTGCCTTGATAGACTAACAGGTACACAGCAACCCTGTATGTTCAACAAGATAAACCTCACATGATAATAAAAAATGCTCTTTGCAGTTCTGCACCCCTACCCAAAGATACAACACACCTGTGTATTCAGGCAAAAACAAGGGTGTAGGTAGGCATACTCAGTACTGAAATATGTCCAGTTGTGTTGAGCAGCCTGTGCTAATGTCAACACAAACAAACCACAAACTGTTCAGAAGTGAGTAACATAATAATTACAGTATAGCAGTTCACAAACACTGCATGTGCCACAGGAATACAGTGCAATAACCACATTTGTATGGCAGTTAATTGTCTAATTCAGAAAGAAAGGGCCAATAGCATATTACCTACCTATGACATTATGCACTCACACATGTACTCCATGCAATACTTGCTATGTGAGGTTGAATAAGTATAACGCTGAATGTGTGCAAGGTCTGTAAAGGTGTGATAGGTTAGTGTGAAGTTGTATCTGACATGGTAGTGACATGGTAGTGTCTATCCTAGCTGTGAGGCCAGAAAAAGATGTGTATTGTACTGTTAGGCAGACATAGTAGTATGGCATACGATGTGACGTAGTTCCTTGTTGACGACCGTGGTTTCTCATTGTAGGCTAAAGCAATACATGTATGCTTACTGAGTGGTACAGCTGGTGAATCCAACTCCCATATGAACTGTAGTACTACCTGAAGCTGTAGGCCTAAACAGCACAGTATGGTGTGTGTTCGCATTGCTTGGAAACACTGCATTGTGTGTTTCCTGTAGTCTGCACAGAGGACATAACTCAGGCATAAGGGTTTGTAAGTAGTGGCACACAGTACTGTATGGTACACAGGTAAAGTTCATCTGTGTTGGCATACAGTGGTGTGTTGTATGTTTGTCTGATGTGTGTGTAATTATGCCTGTACCATGGCCACAATCATATGTGTGTTACAGGGTATATGTGTGTATCTAGCAACATATATACTCTGTTACAGCAGTATGCCACCTATAGTAACAACTGTGCACATATGTTAGGCAGGGCTATGGGTGACTGGTACTACTGTAACTGTACTTTACATTCATTGCAATGGATGACATCTCTGTTCGTGCATTGGCGTGATATATACCCCTGTGGCGAGGTTGTGCATTGTGTCACAAACAGTGTGCCGGGTACTGTTGTATAGTGGTTTGATATATAGAGTGTGCCAGGCACTGTTAGTCAGTTGTGGCCTGAGAACCAATAAGTGGTATTGAATGTGTGTATCCTCTGACAGACAAATGGATGGTATATATGTCAGTAAAGTGATATCTGTGGTTAAAGGTGTAAAGTGTGCCACAGGACTCGCTCACACATATTGTTCATATCTCTTTCAGCCAGATGGCCCACCAACGTAACCCGTCTTACACAGCAGCGGAGGAAAAGGAGATTCAGCAAAGCCTGGTGCAGCACTACACAATGCTGTTTTCCAGAAGCAGCCAGCACCAGCAGGAGTGGACTGCACTGTGGCAGGATCTTGTTTGTCGGGTAAATGACATAGGCATGCATAACCGACATATGAGCAGGTACGCCATCACTGCAGTGATTTAATTAGACATGTCCGGCGGTGTGCGTCTGATATCCAAAAACAACAGCTTGCCACACGTGGTGGGGTGGCCATTCATCCTCCCCTCACCAGAGTGGAGGAGCTGCTCCTAAGCATGGTGGCTCCTGGACAACAGCAGTAACTCCCACTGACATGTGTTATCATGGAGGCTGGAGCCACCCAGCATGTTCACATGGAGCGAGCAGGTAACATGCCCTATCTGTAGACTACAGTTAACTGTATTGTTAGATTATGTCTACGTGAGATGTGTACTGTGTGTTTAGCAGTTGTGCTGCCTAGTGTTGTGCAGTACTGATATTTGGAATATTATCTGTACACCAGTGACTGTTGACTGTTGTTCTACTGTAGTTTAGCATACCCACAGTAGCAATGCCACAGTTGTGGCCACTGACGAACTCTCTCATATTCTCATAGGTCCCTCTGGTGTGACAGCAGGGCAGACGATCCATGCTGGTGAGTGTGGTATAACTGCAATGTTGGTAATGAAATGTGCATGTCATAGCTGAGGTGTAGGCCATGTACACGTAACACACCTACGCATAATGCATGCCATGCATGTTTGCTGTAAGATGTTGCACAGCTCAGTAATGTCAGTAGCTGCCTCAATGACATGCAATACACAGAGCATCAGACACAGTTGTGGCAACACCGTACTGCACATTGGATAGGCATAGTTGCTACAGCTGTACACAACATAACATGTTTATCATACGCAGTACACAAAAACATGCTACATATGGAGTTACCACATGCCCGCTGTAAGGTCACACTTCAGTATCCCACATGTCATCCACACACACATGATGTACCTCAGGGGTAGAGGCCTATCATGGGGCTGTGCAACACTCTTCAACACATAACACAGTCATGTTAGGCAATGCTCCCTATTGGGCACCTCAGACACCCATGTACAAAGTGGCTGTGTAATTGTGAACATAGCCACGGCACTGCAGTTCGGGTACAGCATGATAGGCGGTGGTCTGTCACACATTAGTAGCCATGAGTGACCACAAGATGCATGATGATGATGGCACATGGTACTACACCCCATCCAGTTACAGTGACCACAGTACTACACATAGCAGTCATTGCTTTGCACCTCAATGTTGTGTGTTTGCAAACATATGCACCTATACAGAATATGCATAGCATGTTGTGTGTGTGCTTACATATGCCAGTATACACAATATGCACAGCAGTCGCCATCTGTACAAAGTGTCACATATATGTCCTGGAATGCTATTGGGTGTATAGGTCACATGACACACATTGGGTATGTGTGGTGTTTAATGTTGCAGTTGTGTAGCATGCCATGTCATGGCTGGCACCGACATATCTGCAATATGTCCCACACTCACCATAGCCACTGTACAATGGCCATGTTGAGCATTGGGATTCCTTCACGTCTACATGCATCACTCATCCCGTGTGTGTACATAGCATGCATGTGCTACACCTGTGCCCTATCTGCTATGGACACAGACACTGTAATCAGACATGGAAATCTATGTGTCACACAGATAACACATGCAACCATGGCATGTATACCTGTGAGTGATGGTGCACAGGACATTGCAGAGCTGATAATACTTGCACAGCAGTGTTGTGTCCATGTACACATTGTGTTTCAGGGTGAGCCAATCACTGAAAAATTACACACATGCATCAACGCCATGAATACTGTCATTAAATATGGCCATCTACACTTGCACTGCATGGTCTTGAGCAACACATATTCTGCATGCTGACATGTGTGAGGTGACTGTTTGCCTTGTGATACTGTCACCCATCTTCACCCACTGTTGAGTATGTGTTGGATTGCTGGTGTGTGTGTGTGTGTGTGTGTGTGTGTATGTGCTGTAGTGAGGAGTGTATTTGTGTTCATGTGTGCATGTGTTCATGTGTGCATGTGTGCATGTGTTCATGTGTTCATGTGTGCATGTGTGCTAACATCATGTACAGATTGTAAAGTATGTTTCCTGTCTTCCTCTCACAGTTGCTGAGTTTGGGGTGGCTTAAAGCAGCAGGGAACCTGAAGTCACTGCCACAAATAGTGGAGATGATGAGACATGTATTCTGGCAAAGGAAGGTTTGACAGGGTCTGTCGTTGGTCCACCAATCGACAGTGCACAGCGTTCAACCCCATCTATGCGCACAGTCATACTGCCAATACATCCCTCATCACCAATGGCCTTAGCTGAGGGACAGCATACAGTTGGCATTGACCAGGAGAGTGTGGTACCCATGGCACTTGCATCCCCTCACAGCAGCCATAGCCGGATTCCTGGAACGGTACCACATAGGTGGATGTCCAGGGGTTCTCGGGGGAGCACCGTTGGTCATATTGCCCCTGGCAGACGTGCCTTCGCAGGTCTTACAACCTCCAGTATGTTTTGGGCTGTAATGCAGGCACAGGCACGTATGGAATGGTACACCAGACAGGGACTAAGGGCACACAAGGCCCATTGCACCGCTATCAATGACAGCATCCGTGACCTTGCCGGTGCCATCCGGAATTACACCGAGGTCATTGATAGACATTGGGGGGAGACATTAGATGCCCTCCACAATGTGTTTTCCATGAGCCAGGACCATGCGGGACAGTTGAGATGTCGACGCAGATGCATGCCAGCAACAGCAACAGCTGGCAGTCGTTGTGGATGGCCCACAGATCACAGCTGCTCCTGTAGTGGCAGTACCAGCCCCAGCAATGCTGGGGCTGGCCTGTCCATTGACCGTCCTAGTAGACCACATGCACGTGGCTCTGGCCAGTCCCAGCAGGGACATGGGTCCAGTCGTCATACCTCTGCCTCTGATGATAGTACCCAGTCAGGGTTGGTACCCGATACTGTCTGTGCACCCCTGCCAGGCACAGGTACCATGTCCGTGGCCAGAGACGATCTGTACAGCCTAGCAGGTACAGTCTGTAACTGTCCCACAACCTCCCGTATATGGTAGCCACATGGTGGAACTGTGTGCATGCAGACACACGCACATTAACCAAACAACTAGGGCTCACACATACACACACACATTACATCAACATTGGCCCATGCTGTACTGTTGTCCCTCACACACACACACACACACACACACACACACACACACACACACACACACACACACACACAGACATGTCGATTGGATGGGTCAATATCGGGCTCTGGCAAACCAACAACACACCCTGTGCATATGACACCTGTGCCACCTCCTGTCATCTGTAACATTGATGCAGGAACAGGCTAACGTGGTGCTGATGCACAGGGTGACATTATAGCAGTGTAGCAATATTAGCAAGTTGTCAACAGGAAAGTGTAATGATATCCTGTAGGTATATCTGAGCAGGCATTATGCATCAAAGCTCTGATTGTCAATGTAGCATTGTTTACACCAGTGTTAGGTCTGAGAATGTATTGTCCACCCATGTGCCACTTGGCTGAAGTGTAAAGTGTTGCCAGCATGTGTTAGTGAGTGGACAGTACGTGTGTGATGTCTGCAGTACAGATTAGCAGGTGTACATCTGTGAAGATGGTGGGTGCACACTGTCTGCATGTACGTGCATAGTGGACACATGGGACGTGTGACATACCCTGTTGTACACATTAACATCTCATAGTATCTTTCGATGGCCAGTATGCATTCTACTACAGATATGTACTAACATGGGTACACATGTGTGTATGACATGGGTTGACACTATGCTGTGGGTGATACTGTTAATATCTGTCGATGATTTGCAGTCTGGTAGTATACACAACCTCAACAGCATGACTGTAACCAATCATTAGATGATGTCCTGACAAATGACACACAGTTGTAGGGAACTCAGTAACAGATGGATCCTTCCGGTACTATTCTATAACAGTAACCAGTGGTATTGACCGCCACACGTTCCTGGGACCACACCTGTTTGGCATATAGCCCTCTTAGGTATATGCAAACACACTAGGGATATGCCCATCCACATCTGGAAATGCATGCATTGGCCTACAATGCATTCCCTGGATGGGACGCATATCCTACACAAGGGTATCATACAGACAGATACCTGTTGTCCGATACATGCTGTATAGCAGTAAGCCGACTATGGCATAGTCATCCACATTTGCTATATATACTATCCTGACAGTAACACATAGGTGGTAGCCCTCAACATGTATGTTGGGTACCAATGTGTACATACAGCCACGTGTTATGTCATCTGTCCCTTGGTATCCACATATCCATAGGTATTGTGGAGTCCCTCGGTGTATCACATAAGACATTAGGGGCCTGAATGCATATCCACAAGGCTGTTGTACACCTATAATGACTGTCCATTATTGCCAGTCGTTGTTGTGTATGAACATGTCTGACATATACCCCAGGCATGTACCCTCACTCACACTACTCTATAGTAACGGTCATGGGTGTGTGTGGCACAGATGACCTTGGCCACAGATCACTACACTGGCTGGCCTTGTCACATAAATACATATGTGACCTATGATCTGAGAAGTAGCGGCACAATCTGTCAAAGGAAACAAATGCATTCATGTAGTATGCAGGCTTCACACCTATGTACTGATTGAGTTCACATGTACAAATATTTATTTGCCACGCAGATACCTGATGTGTGCAATGCACATACTGTTTAGTCATGATATGTCATACCATAGTAAAAGCAAAACCCACACTGCATTGACCAACTGTGTCACACACACACTCAGCACTTGCAGGATTCAAACCCCTACCTAACTATGTTATGATACTAGAGAGATACGCATTAACACGGCACGCTATATGCTTTACTGGGTGGTTTCTCTTCTCCTGCTATATTTGTAGGATGCTGACATCATCAGGCTTTCCAAAGAGGAATGTACCTCTTTTAATGTGTTTTCCCAGTCTCCAAAAAAGGCACTCTTCTCAAAGGAAATCGCACACACACACACACACACACCCAGTCAGCGTTTGTAGGATTCAAACCCCTACCTAACTATGTTATGATACTAGAGAGATACGCATTAACACGGCATGCTATATGCTTTACTGGTTGGTTTCTTTTCTCCTGCTATATTTGTAGGATGCTGACATCATCAGACTGGACATGGTAATGTGTGTACACTTTGTTTTATGCAATTCCAGGAATGAGCCATATGGGTCGGCAGGTGTCAACAGCTTGAACAGGACCTCATAATTCTTACCTCGTGTGATCTATCTGTGGACACATTGACATTCCTTCATATGTCAACACATATTTATGCACAGATTGTTGGTTTTGTGGATACGACATGTGTCTGGGATGTTGATAAAGTGCTGTTCAAAGTCTATGTGGGACATGTGTAGCTCTGTTCAGTGATGTATATCCTAGGTGGCTGCCTTGCAAACAGTCTAGCATGTTTGGGAACCATGATCTGCACATGAACATACCACAGTTGGTAGGGTTGTGTGCTTGTCAGCTTCTAATAGCTCTGTTTATGACTTCAACCATGATGGACTCCATGGCCTTGCAGATCAGACTTCATAAGCTTACTGGACTATACTTCCCATGGTGTGTTGTGCACCAACACTTGTGGGGAGTGCCATATGTTGCTGTAACACATTCAACGGTTCCAGATCTTATGGAGAGGCTGAGGCTCAACAAACTGTTCAGGTGCAGGGTCTGTTTCTTCTGTAGTTCATGCATGACACATATTGGGAAACAATGTAATCCAATTGCTGCTATGCTTTTGGCTTTGGGGGGAGCTGTTCAGCCATTCTACATGTGATATCTCCTGGTATGATGATAGGAACTATCGCCAGTGGGAGGTGGGTATGCATATATGGGCCTGTCTGACAGGATGTCGGCATTGTCAGTCAGGTACAGTTGGCCCTGACTCAGGACATATATGAGTGTACATCGCTATTTATGACATAGCTGAAGAAGGTGTCATGATTTAGTCTGGACTCCTTCTCAGCTACTCTTTACAAAACACCAACAAACCTGAGCTCTAATCCCTGTTATACTCTTTTACACATTTAAAACCCTACTGATCCTTTGTGATCAGGCTACGGAGTATGTCCATCATAATATCCTGGCATGTCCAGGGGTCAGTTTTGTGTGTACTCTCCAGTCCAGCTGGTGAATATTGTGATTTTGACACAATGTCACATCTGCCTCATGTACACAGGCAACCATCTCCTCCTCCCAACAAACTCAGATATATGTGAGAGATGCAACTATATAGACATACAGGAGGCTGAGCTCTCTCGACCCATGACTGGCACAGTCTATCAGGTGGTGAAGGTAACCACACACACCACATATCAGTCTCACATAAACCTATAGCGACAGCAATCAAACCACATTATCACACATAAACATACTCAGAGGCTCTAAATAATCTCTGCCTAAGCAGCAGAGACCTCCAAAGCAGACACACAAACAACTGCTACCCCACTACATTACCCACATATCACATAGTTCACAATGTCAGTGTGCCACACAGTCACTGCCCTTTGGGCTAAACAACACACCTAATACACTTGTAATAGGTGACACTTATTGTCAGACACACTGACGTCCCACTCACCAGGCCAAACAAGGGAATAGTCACTTTGAGCTGTCTGTCGGGTGCCAGGATCCGCCACATAATACATGCACTCAGGTCACTCCAAAGCAAGTACAGGACTGGCTCCATCATTGTCCATGCTGGTGCGTAAAACCTCAGATGTTCCTCCCTGGACCACATGACATGATACATAGAGGAACTCTCTGATCATGTAGCCCAGGCCAGTATGACCCTGACCTTGTCTAGCATCTTACACCCACCAAGTATGATGTCACAGTATACCAACAAACTTATCACGTTTAACAGTTGGCTAACATATTGGTGTCATTCAAAGGTGATCCAGTGTCTGTCAGCCTGGGGTGACATGCTCGGCATGCCACGTAACTTCCCTATGGACAGCTTGCACCTGTCACTCTTGGACTTTCGAATACTGGCTAAGGCACTTGATACCACCATAGTGCCTTTTTTAAGCGGGGCCCAAAAGACAAACCCACCTCCATAGACATTACAGAGTACATGAAACTAAGGGTAATGCTGCTGAACACCAGACGTGTTACCCTCACATTGCGCCCACTCAGGACTCTCCTCAGTATGGAGAATAGTGATATCTGTGCACTAACAGACACCTGGTTCAGGCTCCCAAATGCACACCAGCACTACCAGGTTATATTTCATACAATGCTTTCTGACCACAAAACTTGGAATGGCCAACACAAATAGGGGGAGTATCCCTATACATCACAGATACACATACCTCTGGGTTAGTAGCTCTGCACAAAGCATCACAGACCATACATATGCAACTAACATTGTGCAAATCTGCCTTTCAGTTTGTTGCCTGCTACAGACCACCCTCACAAACTCAGGAACCACACTCGACTTTCCTGGGAACACTGGAAAATATGAAGGTCTCCCCAAACACCATTATATTGAGTGACTTCAAATACCCACACTTTGACTGGGGATACTACTCAGGCCCCAGCACCCTCGCACAACAGTTGCTACTATTTGTAAACTCATATGCTATGGCACAACCGGTCACCACACCCACAAGAGGGGACAACATATTGGACCTGATCATCACCAACATGGGGACTCTATGTTCCAAACCTGAGATATACCCCTCATTGGTATGCCGAACATACATTTATCTCACTGGACATCCATATCCCGTCCCCACACCCATCCTGGTTAATCTTGGTGAACTTCTCAAAAGCAAACGTCACACTTCTCCAAACCAAGGTGGTATCCTTCAGAGACCCTGGGACAGTGGTAAATATGGCTCAGACTGCTGAATCCTTTACATACACATTCTATGGACACCTAGTGGACTGCATGAATCATGCTATCCCAAATAACAACTGGACTCACTCCTCCAATGGCAGGGGACCTGTCTGGTAGACCCCGGCCATTAATAAGCTATACAATGAAAGGAGGAAGCTACTACATGATAGAGCACAATCCCAGACAGGGAAGGCATCTGTGATCTGTACTAGCAGACAGCTACAATCACTCATGTATTTATCTAAGGCCCACTTCTAACGGACAATTGCACCATCACGTAGGACAATCACAAGGCCTTCTTCACTTAATTTAGGTACCTTGGTGGACACTCACTGATATGCTGTGAGTTACTGCATACTGACTAAACATACCCTGATCCCACAGACATTGCCAACATCCTGGCAAACAGGTTCAGTGCAGATGTCTCCCCCCATCCTCCCTAAGGAGCAACTGTCCATCCCAACAGAGTGTAACCTCCCTGACATCACAAATAAACAGGTGAGTGCTGCCCTCCCCACAGTGGACAACACAGCTTCAATGGGACCAGACGGTGTCCGGCCTGCGTCTTACACGGGCTTCATGACAGACGTAACCCTCACATTAAGTCACTGTTCAATATCAGAGTTACTGCAGGATATGTACCCAAGGAATGGCATACAGCGACAGTGGTCCCACTCCACAGAGTTGGTGCCACAACGGACCACAGACAATATCGGCCTATAAGGCTAACTAGCCTGTTCTGCAAAGCTATGGAGCGTATTGTAATGGGACTCATACACATAGACATCGGGAACCTACAGACACTGGGTCCTACACATTTCAGCATTGTTGTGGGCAGATCTTGCCTCTTGGACCTGTTTGTATTCTTTAAACAGTTACCAGGTCCATCAGCGTAGGGACGCTTGTCCACACAGCCTACCTGGACCTTGCACAACCCTTCAACACAATACCCCACTTGACCATTATGCATAGGCTCACCGGAGTCGATATCGACACATATCTCACACAATGGATTGCTACCTGGATCAGGGATAGCACCCACATGGTCCGTTATCCAGGTGCCATGTCTGACTATACACCAGTTACACATGACATCCCACAAGGCTCAGTCCTGGGACCTCTCTTGTTCAGTATATATTTGTGTGACGTACAGGCTAACACAGGAAGAATATGGCTGATCATGTTCGCAAATGGCTGCAAACTGGGTGCCATAATCAACTCTCCAGCTGGCACATGCATACTCAAACAGGGTTTCACAGAGATGGATAACTGGTGCCTGAGCCATGGCCTACAGCTAAATGCCATTAGTTGCATAGTCATCCCCTGTGGGAATAACAACATGCCCACACATTACCACATAGGTAGTAATCCATTACATACGGTAGTAGTTGTTAGGGGTTTGGGGACACGACTTGTTCGTACTCTCGCCTTTGACAATCACGTTGCCAAAGTGGTTAGACAGACCTTCTATATAGTCCACCTTATCCCATATGGTTTCACATGTAGATCAAGTGAGGTCATTGTGCCCCTATATTCATCACGACCATGCTTGGTTACAATGCCACATTTGGGATGTACCTTACCCGACACCTGCAGCAACTGTAATGGCCACAAATGTTCCTCAACAAGCAGATGTAGGGACTCACACGGATGCCCTGCACAGTTCAGATACAGTAACTCCAGCTCTACTCAGTCGCTTACCACCTACTCGGATGTGATGTGTGCCTGTTGTTTAAGGAAATATCCGACCCAGAATTAATGGACATGCTCCACCTCAGGATATCAGACTCCCTTGGAGCTACACACTCCAGGGACATATACCTCAGCACAGATGTTAATAGGACATGCTGGAGGGACAGATTCTTATCCCAGAGACTTCACTCACTCCGGATTGTAATCCCGGTTTCGCATAGGCAGAGCCACCCACTGACCACCTACAGGAGATATCTTGACAAGTGGATGGGTGATCGTATGTTTACCCATGGGATATCTTCTGGGCACAATAGACTAAATGTAAATGGGCTATCTTGTGTGACCTACTATTCACAGGCACAGTATCCTAATTTGACAGGGGTGCGAAAGCCAACACACTCTGGCTAGGCTTGTACATGCCCTAGGGCAGATAGCCTAGTATCAACCTCTGAACCTATGATAATGTTCAGGATGCACATTGTTTATTGATGATATTGTTTGCAGGTTTTTATCGTCTTTGCTTTCCCACTTTCTATGAACAACTTAGGTATCTGCAGAACATATTTGATTATGACAGGGTTCCAATATATTATATATGTGTCTGTTGTCATATAACTGTGTGCACAGGGTGGATTGCTGGATAGTGAGAGGTTCCTGGGTTAACACATGCAACTGCCAGATATGTGTGGCCCACTGCTGTACTCTGACATGGCCTAAGTGTGTGAGCATGCCCAGTTCAGACTGTCATTGTTTTGTTGCCTGACATTTGTCTCATTTATTCAAGTGTGTGAGCATGCCCAGTGTGACCTTTCAGTATGTTGCTGTCTGAGGTCCACTACATTTGTTGATGTGTGTGTACATGTCCAGTATTAACATTTATACTGCGTGTGTTGAAAGTCAGGTTTTATTCTTACTGCAGGACTCACCTTTGTGTCATAACTCAACAGGGATTATGCTGTGCCTGCAGGGTTTCCATGAGATACTTTGCATAGACTTATCAACATTTCTTCATACAGGCTGACCACTGCAATACTGTCATGGTTTAGTGGTTCAGTACTATGACTATAGTGCACAGTATCCTGGGTTCGAGGCCCATCATTGCTTTATATTTTCATACTGAGCAGACCAGACTGCTTAAGGGCCAGTAGAGCAAATATGAGCATGTTGGCTTTTGTTCAGCTATGCCCTACTTAGACCCAGCTTGTCCAACATTACTCAATATTAACCAACATTGCTGGACGTTGGCCAATATTACTCAACATTGACCACAGTTGTGCTAGTTGGTGTGTGCGATTTTATTTACATATACTACATGGTGGTAAATGCTGTTTAGCACTGCTTTATATTGCTTAACACATGGCAATCATGCCTCAGGTGGTGCTGCAGGGCTGCCTATGTCGGATGCACATACTACACTCCCTATACATGTTTGAAAGCAGGTAGTGTCAACTTAGGCATCCCTTTTACTATATGTGCGAGTCAGAGAGAGGTATAATTTCCAGAGTTCCTACTGAGCCAGTGTATGTGCTATGCGTTGCCTCTTTGCCAAGGCCAAAGCATACTGAGCACGCCTCCTTCTGCCTACTGGGGCAGGCTCAGGTTGTTCCTCCTCTGAGCCATGCTCTGCCTGTGATGGCCTTGACAATGGTGGGAGGCTGTTTGGCCCAGGCCTATGCTGGTCCTGCTGCAGCTGTTTTCGCAGAATCATATTATGTAGCATAGCACATACCATGACAATTTGGGTACATGTAGTTGGTGAGTAATGCAAGGCTCCACCAGATGTGTCCAAGAACCGGAACTGTGACTTGAGCAGCCCAAACACATGCTCGATTACATTTCGTGTTTGTGCGTGTGCCTTATTATGGCATTCCTGTTCAGGTGTGTGTGCATTTCTGATGGGTGTCATCAGCCACAGCTCCAGTGCATCACCAGCATCCCCCACTAGGTGACCATGTGGGATGTCCCCGTTGGCAAATGTCTGGTACAACTGCGTCAGATGCCAGATATGGGAATCATGGTAGCTTCCAGGGCAGCCAGCACACACATTCAGTATTATGCCCTGGGAATCACACATGACCTGGCAGTTGATGGAGGGGAAGCCCTTGCGGTTGAAGTAGACCCTACCCCGCTCACCGGCTGGTGCTTTGATGCGTATGTGCGTGCAGTCTATTGCACCCACTACCTCAGGCTATTCCACTGTTTGCTAGAAGAGACGCATATTGCTGGCCAATACCTCACGGGAATTGGGGAAATATACATGATCACCGACATGTGCTGACATGGCATCCAGGAACTGGTGCAGTACCCCGGATGCTGATGCCTGTGATATCCCCATCATATCACCAGTTGGTCTCTGGAAGGTACCTGTTGCTAATATTCTTAGGCCAGCACATACCTTGGTTTCCACTGGGATGGGTTCCCCTCTGTTGGTTCTGTGTGTGAGGCGTGGCCTGCACAGCTCAACAATTTGCTGCAAGAGGTCTCTGTCCACTCTATAGCACTCCACTATCTCCAGCTCATGTAGCCCCTGGTAGGTTACCCTGGGCCTGTACACTCTTCCCTGTCTCCTCACTGTGGGTTGTCCAGCAGCATTGACATTATCACCACCCTCAGCATGTTGAATATGTCGCCTTATAACAGCAATGGCAGCCCCTAACATTTTTTGTCTCAGTAAAGCTTTTTCAGTTTTCACTTCTATTAGCTTACTGCAGTGTTGCAGTGTCTCTTGAGAGAAACATAATGGACTGTTGTTTGCAGAGTTTTAAGTCCTGGGCTGGGCTAGTGTACTGCCTGTGTAATTGCCTGATTCTGATTGTTTTCACCTGCTAGTTCTGCTAGTACTCCCTGGTAACTTCCTTTTTCCTTTCTGTTTCCTCAGGGGAGAGCGCTGCGCACACAAGTGAAAACACGTGCACAGCAGCTCACACGTGCACACATGCTTACACGGACTAAAACTTGCTTATTCTTGTTAAAACTCGCGCACACCGGCGCAAACGCGCTTACAACTCTTTACACAGCCTTATATATGCTTACTCCGGCTTACATGCATGCACACATGCTTACACGCACGCACACTGTCTTACTCGGGTTTACTGGTGCGCACACGCGCACATAGAAGCTCAGCAAGAAACGTTGGTGTTATCCACGGCATACACCTTCAATTTCTTGACTTTACGTAGCCTACCTGTTGACACACCTCTTTCAGTGATATGTAAATGACAGCTGACACATGCCACTCTGCTCCAATGAGCTTCACTTCTTTCATACATACCCCCCTCGTGATGTCACCTATCTTCTACTCTGTTACTCCCCTTATCCTACTCCTACACTCCACTTACTATGCTCATTTGCTATGTAAACTTGCGATTCACTATCTTAACCCTCATTTGCATAGGATTGCCTACTTATGCTTGGTTACATCTCTTAGACTGAGCTTCCCCCCTTAGCAACCTCTACTCGGTGGCCATGTTGTCTTCAGCCTGCCATTCACTTGCATTGTAAATTCATATTAGCAATAAAATCCACATTCGTGGATCTTAATTATTGATTTTCTGCTTTTTAGGGTGCAGCGCGTTTGCGCAGCACTGCGCTATGCTTAAACCCCGGAGATTGGGATGAAAAAAAAAAAGTTATTTCATTTTTATTTTGCATCACTTAACATTGCCAACGGCTGTATTTTTGGCCATTGGCATGCTTCCTCCTGTAAATGCATCCTTTTTTTGGAGCTGTCACAGCTCCGTTTTGCTATTTACAGAACCGTACTCAGTTGTCAACTGAGTACATTTCTGCAAATAACACTACTCCTACTCAGACAAGTTCGGGTTTCCTGGATCGCAAATTTACCTCATTTGCATAGCTTTTCCCTGCAATTGAGGTAATTTGCATGTCCAAGCCCTGTCCGCGTAGGACCAGTTTTGAGACCTCTGTTGCACGCCCCTACCGGCTGTTCCTGGATTGCTCGGCGGACATGTTAGCTGCATGGAGTCTTACTCTACTCTTAGACTCTGTGCAAGCCTTCGTGAATCCAGCCCTTTGTGTTTTATTTAATTATTTTTGGAAGTGGCACTGGTCACATGCCTGCAGCCACTCTTTCATGATGTCTGACATGCTATATCCCCTATCACTTTCTCCATCCAAGGCAATACCAACAACATTTTTTTTGTAGCATCCTCTTGTTCTTTTTTATTTTCAGCTGCCAGTGAGGCATTATGCTAAGCTGAAGAGTATACTCTAGATAAGCTGCATGACTGTTACTTTCATAAATAGCACCATGCAATGGAATTACTGCCAAGTGCGCATGTTTCCGTACATGCCAAACCGATCCAACATGCCGCTGACATTGCCCCATAGCTACAAGCCAAAGAAATTACTACAGCTTCAAATGGGACATTGTATGACTACCTTGGTTAGTCCTAGCATCAGTGATGTGGTAAAAAAAAAATTATCCATCCCCATTCTCTAACACCCCTCCAGCTACTCAAATTTATTCTCAAATTCAGGTTAAAGGCATTTTGGTTATGTACTTTGGGCCTGTACCAATGGGCTAGCTAAGTGATTACTGACTAAGCAACTGACTAATCTAAGTTGCCTTTGTCAGGAACAACCCTGGCCTGAAGCAGGAAAATATTAAAATCAAACACTGAATAATTTATCTTTTTATTTATTTGTACTTTGTTGATCAGCTTAGTCCCACTAAGGCGATGGCCACTTTTCAGCAGAGATCCAATATGGTAATCATACTGACTAGAGAAAATTTGGCTAAGACACCTGGGAACTTCCTCTACTTGTTACAAGCAGGGGATGCTGAGCAAAACAGTACTTTCTTCTTCCAGACCGAGAGCAGATTACAGAAAGCAATGGCGGTGGTAAATATGTCATTGGGAGTATGGTAAATGGTTTTGGTTTAAACATGAAGGCAAATGAGCCTTCAGAAGAAATTTTGCAGTCAGTAGACTTATTAATAAATCTGGAGGAAGGGGAGGTGAAATTAGGTGAGACTCTGGCAATGCAGGAGGAATCATAAGTGAAGGTGTTTGAGCCTTCACAAGATACTGGAGTGCTGTTTCAACAGAACTGTTTGAGAAAGAGGATGAAGCACAGCTGTAATATATTGTTACAACCCTCAAGTCAGGAGGGTTGTGGGATGTATATTTAAAAGATTTAATTGAAAAGAGTGAGCTGGAAAATGAGAAGGCAGTGTCATAGGGTGAAATAATAGAAATTATGCAAGAAGAAGAAATAGAAGACATAACAAGAGAAAGGAAGAAGTCGTACATCTAAACCGCGAGAGAAGGAGAAAGAAGAAGAGAAAAAACAACAGAGGTGAAAAAGAAGTATCATATAAGAATAAGCAGTAAGAAGGAGAAGGAACTTGATAAATATGAAATATGGGACAATGTTTTTGCCCTACTGGTATCGTGCCCAGAGAGGTAAGAGCATTTATTTATATTAATAAAGACCCATTTGGTGACATTTTTTTGAATCAGGACAGTATATGGAAAAATTCCTGGAGCAATAAGAGATTAAAAAAATGATAATCCTTGAAATCTTTATACTGTGCAAGCATTTAATAGAGAGGCAAGAAAGAAAATTTACATACAATTCAAACTGAGATAGAAAAAGAAACACTGAGAGATTATTTATTAACTGTCTACAAGGATGTCACGGACTTATCAAAGATATATAATAATAGAGGTGTATGGATTGGGGGTTGGGAATGTAGTGTTGTTTTACAACTGAAAAATGAAAATATAATATGTGTACCTAGTATGATAAATATGGATTGAAATAGAGGGTTTGTGAAATACTGGGGTCAACTAAAGATATGTTTCTTTTATGGTAAAAATGTTCATTTATTTAGTAATTGGGATAAGAGAAAGTGTTATATTTGTGGTAAATCTGGTCATGAAGGTAAAATGTATAAAGTGTGAACAAACTGAACAAGTCATGGGCAGACTATGAAGTTAATGGGAAGGAAACGGGGGAAGGGAGGGAAGAGCAAGTGTGAAAAAAATGTCTTAAAGCATAATACAATAGTGGGACAGGAAGAAAATATAACAGTAAAGGGCAAATAATTAAGAAAATAACAGAGATATAAGTGGGGAGACAAAAAAGGAGGAAGAAACAATTCTAGTCAAGAAGGGAATACTGACTGGATGATGATTAAAAGCAAAACTCTTTTTGGAAAACAGTGAAAGATAGAAAATGTAAATTTAAGTATAAGTTTTGAGAGAGAATAAAAAAGGAAAAGGATGATGAAGGTACATAATTTTATATAAAAATAAAAACCTTAGCTGTAAACCATATAAAGAATGTAAAAAGGTTAGCTGGTGCATTTTGCTTGGTATGGATATTATAATATTATTAGATACCAGTATTACAACAGAAGAAAAAAGAAGACAAGTAAATGAATTGTGGGAGAGGGAGGTTACTTGGAATAAAGGAGGACAACTGTATTCAGGTATAGCAATTTTAAGCAAAAAAAGCCATAGAAATATTGGATTGTACTGTAGCAATATTAGGTAGGATGACAATATTAGACATGAAAAGAAAGAAACAAGTATATAGAGTTGTAGCAGCAAGTCTATATTATCTTGCCAAAAGATGTGTTCAGCGAACAAGTCTTCATTGGCAAATAAACAGTGAACGCTGAAATCAACAAAAGGCCAAATCAGTGACTTTTTTCCCAGGGGGAAAAAGAGCTTGACCTACTAAACACCACACAAACCTTCTAACCCTACAAAGTGGGGGGCTTCGCCCTCAACATCACCCTGTGTGGGGGGCTGTGCCCCACACACCCCCACTAACTAAATGTACCAACTCCAAGATTGCACTACAGTGGGAAAAATAGCAAATCCCCGATGATGGCCAAGTGCTTTTTTCCTCTTGGAAAAAAGTCACTGATGTGGCCTTTCACTGGTTTTAGCATTCGCTGTTGATTTGCTGATGAGGATGTGTTCGCTGAACATGTCTTTCAAAAGATAATATAGACCCATAGCAGCATATGCTTATGTTTCACCTACAGAAAGAGAGGTGATATTTAAAAAGATTATTGACTATATTAGTGTTAACAGGCAAATTTTATTAGTAGGAGATATTAATCGTGATTTAATAAAAAGGAGAAAAGAAAAAACAGATGTTAAGGTAATTTCTGAAGTGTTAAAAAGTGGAAATTTGTATGTATGGGATAATAAACACTGGACATATAAAAGGGGTAACTTGAGAACAGAACTTGATTATTTTATGATTTCTGAATTTGTTTTTATTTATTTATTTTCAGAATGTTCTGAAAATAAATAAATAAATGCATTCCTTCAATGAAAATAAGCAATATGTAAAACATCTAGCACAGCTGTCGCTGTTAGAATATAGCCTGGTGGCTGTCTTCAGGGATCGTCATGATTTAACACATTTCGTTACATACTGTAGAGCTGCAGTGGCTGTGCTTTTCAGCCTTACCACTCTACAGCAAAGTGGCTGCTGTAACCTTCTGGTTTCAGCAATGTAGCTTGCAGGGAAATATCTCGCAAGCTACACCCTGGAACCTGTCACATGACATCCTAACCCCTCTCTCTTATTTCTACAAGGCCTAGTGTAAATTCATAGGTTCATAGGTTCATAGGTAGGTACAAGGCTATCTGCCCGAAGGCATTTACAAGCCTAGCCGGAATGTGTTGGCTTTTGCCGACCCCTTAGATTAGTTCCCTGTGCCTCTGTCCAGCAGAGTCATTGAAATCATACCTGGGGTAAACTTTCTGTTTCCCATCCACTCATTAAGATTTCTCTTGAAGAGGGTTAGCGAGGAGCTCTGCCTAATGTAGACTGGAATCTTGGGCAGAGCATGGGAAGTCTCTGGGACAGGAATCTATCCCTCCAGCATGTCCTATTTATTGTTGTGGTGAGGTTTAGATCCCTGGAGCATGTGGCTCGAGGGGATATGGTTTTCTTTACATGGATCATGTCCATCAATTCTGGGTTGGACATGGCCTTGTATTTCAAGCAGAGATTACCTCTGAGTAGGCGGTATGCAACCGAATATAGCTGTTTTTTCTTCAGTCGAGCTGCATAGGGCATCTGCTTGAGGACAGTGATCCTCTTGGTGAGGTACTTCTGTGGTTTTTCCAGTTGTTGCAGGTGTCTTGTAAGGTACTTCCCAAATGGGGCATTGTACTCTATGATGGGTCTGATGAGTGATGAGTAGAGGGCCCAATAACCTCTTATAATCTGGATGCAAACTCATTTGTGATTAGGCGGGCCACATAGAAGGATTTTCTAACCACTTTAGCAATGTGATTATCAAAGGAGAGGTTACTATCTACTTGGATCCCCACATCGCTTATTATGTCTTCCGTATTTAGGGGACTACCACTTATGTGTTAGTTTGTGGGTACTTTGTTTTTTTCAAAAGGGGATGACTATCCACTTTTTGGCATTTAGCTTGAGGCCATGGTTTTGACACCAGGTATCTGTCTCAGTGTGACCCTTTTGGAGGATGTCTGTGTCAGCCGGAGAGTCAGTTTTAGACCCTAGTTTGCAGTCGTCTGCGAACTTGGTCAGCCATAGTCCTCCTGTGCTTGCCTGTACCTCTGAGGAGTATATGCCGAACAGGAGGGGTCTTAGGACTGAGCCCTAGGGAATGCCACTTGTAACTGTAACTGGTTTAGAGTCAGACCTAGCTCACGCAACTCATACCATGTGGGTTCTGTCCGTGAGCCTGATGGCAACCTGTCTCATGATGTAGGGGTTTATGTTCAGGCTGGTGAGCTTGTCTATAATACCTGAGTGGGAAATGGTGTTGAAGGCCTTTGCGAGGTCTAGGTAGGCTGTGTGGACCACCTTTCCCTCATCTATAGCCTTGGTAACTGTCTCAAAGAAGTCCAACAGGTTTAGGAGGCATGATCTGTCCTTAACAAAGCCGAACTGGGTAGGGTCCAGTGTTTGGAGGTTTCCAGTGTCTCTGTTAATGAGATCCATGATGATGCACTCCATAGCTTTGCAGACCAAGCTAGACAGGCTTATAGGGTGATAGTTCCCGGGGTCCATTGTGGCTCCACCTTTCTGGAGCAGAATAACCATTGCTGTGCGTCACTCTGTGGGCATGTAGACTGTGGAGAGGCTGAGTTTAAACAGTGTGTTTAGGTGGGGGGTTAGTTCTTCTTTGAGCTTGTATAGAACGCAGCCTTGGACACCGTCTGGTCCCATTGATGCTGTATTTTTGGCTTTGGGGAGGGCTGTTTTAACCTGAGTGTCCATGATTTCAGGGGCACTACATTCTTCTGGTATAGTTATGAGCCCTTTTGGGGGTGAGAGGGGGGGCGAAGTTTGCACTGAACCTGTCTGCCAGGATATTGGCTATATCGGTCGGTTCAATGTATTTTGTGCCATTCTGTACTAACTCCGAGCAGATCTGAGAATTGCCACTTAGATTCTTGACATAGCTAAAGAATGCCTTGTGGTTATCTTTGGAGTCCATGGCAATTTTTCTTTCGAAGCTAGCCTTGGATGATTTTATGAGGGAATATAGTGTCTTGCTGATACTGATCAGGGATGTCTTCCCTTCTTGGGATTTTACTCTTTTCTGTACTAGTTTCCTCCTTCTATTGTATAGCTTATTTATGGCAGGGGTCCACCAGACTAGTTTCCTTTTCTTGGAGGAGTGAGTCTTGATTTTGTTTGGGATAGCACGATCCAGGCATTCTTATAGCTGCCTGTAGAGTGCATTAGTAAAGGATTTTGCAGCTTGGACAGCGTTATCCTTTAGCATGGGGGCTTTGAAAAGTACAGTTGTGTACACTTACCATAAATGTAGATGTTCGAGTGTATTCACTGTTGCTGTCATTACATTTGGGTAATCTACTGGCAGGTTGCTCTCAGTTGGACTGAATAACAAAGTCTTGAGTCCTTCATCGGTTGCTGTCTCCTCTTCCATGACGTCAGGTCATCAGGGGTATAAAACATGCAGCCGATGCCATTTTATTCAGTTTTTCTTGCCCCAGATGTCAGATGTCCCCCAAATGGGGAGCAAAAATATATATAAACAGAAATATATGTAAATGCACTTTTAGCAACATAAACTTTACCTTCATCTAAAAGCAAATACATCACAAAGGCTTTAGAATATAGTGAAGGAAAGAGAAGTTATAGAAAAGGGGGATGGCGGGTGGGTAACCTGGACTGCAACAGTGAATACACTCGAACATCTACATTTATGGTAAGTGTACACAACTGTACTATGTTCTTCGTGTTTCACTGTTGCAGTCATTACATTTGGGTAGAATCCCAAAGCTATGGATGGGAGGATGGAACTAAATAGCATTAGGAGTGGCTTTAAGTCCCTGCAGAACTGCAGTGGCAACGCCTGCCCTGGATTTGGAGAAGAGAGGCAAATGATAATGCTTTGTGAAGGTATGAACAGAGCTCCAAGTATCAGCTTCCAGAATGTCTTTGGTTGGAACTCCTCTGAGAAAAGCTACTGAGGTAGAGGCAGCCCTGGTGGAATGTGACCTGATCCCCTTGGGCACAGGTTTACAATGGTGCAAGTAGCAGAAACGAATGCAGTGGCTTATCCACTTAGAAATAGTCTGCTTTGATATAGCCCTCCCCTCTGATCCTGCAGCAAATGCCACCAGTAGTTGCTCAGACATTCTTAGAGATTTTGTCCTGTTTAAGTAGAATCTTAGTTGTCTGTGTATGTCCAATGAATGCAGAATCCGCTCCCCCTTGTTCTGCGGATTTGGGTAAAATGTTGGCAGGTGAATTGTTTGGTTAAGAGCCACACTGGATACCACCTTAGGCATAAAAGGTGTCCTGGTAAAACGTAATAAAAGGCTCCACAGCCATGAGAGCCTGTAGTTCTGAAACCCTTCTTGCTGAAGTGATTGCCAAGACGAAAGTTGTTTTCCAAGATAAAAATTTTATATCCGCAGTAGCTGCTGGTTCAAAAGGTGGCAGAGTGAGTTTTTTCAGCACAAAATTGAGGTCCCATGCAGGAGTTGGTGATCTTCTGGGAGGCCTTAAATTTTTGGCCCCTCTAAGATACTGTTTAAGCAAAGGATGAGAAAAGAGGGGAGGCTCCATGTTGTAGTGAGCCGAGATGGCAGAGGCATGGATTTTTATTGAAGAAAAAGATAGGTCCTTTTCAAGCATCTCAGTCAAATATTGTAAAATCTGAGGGATATTTGGCTTTGCTGTGTCCATTCCTTGTGTTTGGTTCCAAGCACAGAATCTCTTCCATTTATCAGCATAAGATTTTCTAGTACTAGGCCTCCTGGCTTCCAAAATGACATCCATCACAGATTTACTGAGAGGTGTTGTTTGAATAATTAAATGATCAGCCATGCTGCAAGGTTCAGAGTTTGGAGCTAAGTGTGCAGAATTTGATTGTTCTGCTGAGAGAGTAGATGAGGTATTTGAGGCAAGTACCAAGGAGGCAGTTGAGACATATTCCTTAGAACTGGGTACCAGTGCTGGTGAGGCCAGTCCGGAGCAATTAAGATAATTTTTGTTTTTTCCTGTCTGACCTTTAGTAAGACCTTGGTGAGAAGAGGCAGAGGGGGAAAGGCATAGACTGATAGGTTTTTCCAACTGAAGGATAGGGCATCCACTTTCCATGCTTGTCTGTGATAAGTCCTTGTGCAGAATTTGTCCAGTTGATCATTTTGGGGAGAGGCAAATAGATGTATGTCTGGGCTCCCCCATTTTTGTGTTAACATGCTGAAGATTTGTGAATCCAGTTTCCACTCGTGCGGGTCTATAAGATTTCTGCTTAGGTCGTCTGCCAGAGTATTTTGTTTTCCAGGCAGGAATTGAGCTTGAAGATGTATTTGGTAAGTCAAAGCTGTGTTCCATACTGCCATGGCTAGTCTGCAAAGGGGGTAGGAATGTGTTCCCCCCTGCTTGTTTATGTACCACATAACCGTGGTGTTGTCCGCCTTTATCAGTACTTGTCCTGGATGAAGTAAGTCCTTGAAGGCTGTCAGAGCATTCTGAACAGCTTGCATCTCTTTCTGGTTGATATGCAGATGCATTTGTTTTGGGCTCCATTTGCCCTGAATGCATCTCCCCGCCAGGTGGGCCCCCCCAAGCATAATCTGATGCATCTGTAGTTAGGGTTTGGCTGGCAGGGGGTAGAGTGAATGACAGTCCCTTGTTTGGGTGACATGTCTCTGCCCTCCAAAGAAACTCCTGTTGGAGGCAGGGAATGAGAGGAATCATTGTTTCCAGACTGTGACAATGTTGACTCCATAAACTTTTTAGGTACCATTGAAGTTTCCTCATATGCAGTCTCACATATGGAATTAGTAGAACACAGGATGCCATGAACCCCAAAGCCTGCAGAATTTGTCTTGCAGATAACTGAGTTTTTGTTGCCATTTGTTTGAAGTATGTTGTCAGTTGCCTTTGTTTGTCTGGCGTAAGGTAAGCCATCTGGGCAGTTGTATTCAAGCTTGCACCCAGGAATGTAATTATTTAAGACGGTACCAGTTGGGATTTCTTTTCATTTATTGTGTACCCTGGGCATGTTAGAAACCTTATGTGGGAGAGGTCTTTGGACACGCATTTCATATGCTCAAGTTGATTATTATGCTATTCACACAGCATGAATTTACACTGCATTTTTATGACTGTATTTTTGCATTTATACATATGTATGTGTGTATATATGTGTATATACATTCATACATTCATTTGTATATATATATATATATATATATATATATATATATATATATATATATTTTTTTTTTTTATTTGTTATCATTATGACAATACTTCATTTTTGTAGAAAATCACATTTGTTATTTTGTCAGTTTGACGGTCATGATGTCATTTCTTGTTTAGTAAGTTATTTAAGGAACTGGAAATCATTTGAAAATGTTTCTGAGGAAGTTCACGTATTAAACAGTGGATGAAAGCGCTAAATTTTTGGCTTCTGGTTTACTTGTTTTTTTGCCAGCAGGTCTGCAGTTCATTTTTTCGTTATGTTAGAAACCTTTTTACAAACGCCAGATGTTGAAGAAGAGTGTCCTTGTCCTCTGCTTGAATGAGACAGTCGTCCAAATAAGGATAGATTTGTTTGCTTCTTTGTCTGCAGAATGCAATTACTGATGCCAGGCACTTTGTAAAGACCCTAGGCGCAGTAGATAAGCCAAACGGCAGTGCAGAGAATTGGTAATGCAAAAAACCTGCCTTGAAGTGGAGGTATCTTCTACACGATTCCCTTATTGGGATATGTAGGTATGCCTCTTTTAAGTCTAGAGTCACTAACCACGCATTCCTGCCCAGCATAGGCAGTAGCTGTTGGAAAGTCAGCATTTTGAATTTTGGAATGTCCAGGAACGTGCTCAAAATCAATAAGTCCAGTATTGGGTGCCAGGCATTGTCTTTTCTGGGTACCAAGAAAAGTCTTGAATAAAAACCTTGTCCTTTTTCCTTTTCTGGTACTGGTTGAATAGCCCCCCATATCCATGAGGGACATAACTTGTTTCTGAGCCTCTCCCCATTGATTTTGTGTCAGATCTGGCCAACCGTTTGGAATTGGCAAAGTATGGAAATGAAATCTGTACCCCTGGGATACTATGTTTAATACCCACTTGTCCTGGGTAATTAACTGCCAATTTTGAGCATGAAGTGCTAATTTTCCTCCCAAGGGGGCTGCCAAAAGATAAGTGCTTGGTGAAGGTAGAGGGAAGTCACTGAGACTGCTTACTGTTGGGTTGGGTTTTGTTTCCTCCAGATTTGGAGGTGGAGGCACCCCATTGCTTTGACCTGTAAGAACCCTGTGATTGGTATCTAGAGCCTTTTGAGCACCTGGATTTGCCTTGAGAGGCTCTGTTGGACACAGGAAAGGACCAATTTTTAGTAGGCCAGTGCCTACTGAACCTGGGTGGCTGCACTTGTAAGAAATATTTTACAGTTTGCATAGATTTAGCTTTGTCTTCCACTTTCTTTAAAACCTCTTCTGCCTTATTACCAAACAGAGTGTCATGCTGCAAGGGGGCATCCAACAATTTAGCTTTAACATGATCAGAAAGATTTTGCTCCTTGAGCCAGGCATGCCTTCTAATCACAGATCCAGTAACTGTGACCCTGCAAGAGGCCTCCAAGGAATCAAAACCACATTGCAAAGTATGCTTTCCAACCTGTTCTGCTGAATGCAATAATTCCTGTAATTCTTTATTTTCCACACAATCAGAAATCAACATCATTTTCTGTTTCAATAAGCCTATAACATGCTGTTGATATTTAAGCATATGAAACTGGCAGTTTAAGGCCCTAATTGCCAAGGTTGCAGATGTATAAACCTTCTTTTCTCATCTATCCAGCACCCTGGAATCTCTATCAGAGGGGGTAGGATATTTGGCTGTAGAGGCCTTTGCACATTTGGGACCCTGTGAGATAGTCCCAGGATCAGCAGCAGGATTTTTGAATAGAAATTTCTGGGAGTCAGGAACCCTGTAATATCTGGCTGGCTTACTAGGAGCCGGAGGTAGGGAATCAGGAGCCATGCTTGACTCCGAAAACACATCATCAACAATGTCTAATACAGGAGGTATTGCCAAAGGCCTAGAAGAAGAAGGAAATCCCTAAGCTTCTTTTTTGATTCAGAGAAATCCTGACTCTCCCATTGAAAATGTTCCCTTAAAGTATGCAAGGTTTCTCCAAAAGAATAATCCTCAGGGGGAGATGCAGATGGGATAGATTCTTCTGCATCAGAATCCTCATAAGGTGGAATAGAAAATTCCTGATCAGAAGAAATGGAAACCTGATCTGAAGACTCATAATCAGTGCCTTGCCTAGGCCTCTTAGCAGGAGGGGGCGGTTGGGAACCCCTAATCAAAGTTAGTAATTAAGTCCTCAGCCATTTTGATCATCTGTTTTTTAGGCATAGGGCCCTGAGCACGTGGCTCATGTGTCGGTTGTTTAGACAAATATGTTTTTGATCTTGTTTTTGAGGTTGGTGTCAGTTTTATATAAAAATGTTGAGGCCTGAAAACACCCTCAGAAGCCGGTGCCTGCTCAGTGGCTCCGGACCCATCCAAGGGAGAGACATCCACGTGTTCAATACTCTGAGAATCTTGCTGCATACCGAACTCCGCATGGGTCTTGGTAGAGGCCTGCGACTTAAAAGTAACGGGTATCAGGGGCTGTGAAAGTGCCTCACTGAGTACCGGTGAATCGGCGACTGGCTTAGGAGAAGTTTTGTCATCGGTTTTGGACCTCGATGGCCTGTCTCTGTCTTTTTCTTTGCGTTTTTTGTGAACTCCGCAGATACAATCAAAAAAACACTTTAAATGCACAGAAATGGCTATCACACTTGAGTGTGTAGCCTACACCAGTTTAAACAGGTAATTTAAACACAAAAACGACTTTGTTTAAGTGCAGGCAGTAAAATTCATTTCAGAGACTGACACATTCTGTGGTAACTCAACCAATGAAAAACAAAGTGAACCAACATGTGGTCCAAAATTGAATTCAATCTGCTTAAAATTCAGGGAAGGCACACTTCTCACTTTTATCAGTCACCCAAATCAAAAAAAAAGGAAATATTATAGACAACAAAAATACAATTATCACATCTTAGAAATTGCCATAAATAATGAAATAATTTAAATAAATAAATAAATATTCTCTTTTGCTGGATCCATTCTGGTCTACGGTCAAGTTTATACTGAAGATTGTTGCTGATTTACTAAAAAATCTCATTTTGGTGATATTGGGCTATTTGCTGAACATTTAACCTGTTTCTAACTGTTTCGTGGTGAGAGAGCCTGGTTTCACTACTACAAATTGCCATAAATAGTCAAATTCCACAGCTGGTCATTCAAAATGATCCTCTTACAAAAAACAAATCTAATAATAATTTAAGGGGATAGAAAAATAAAGTGTAAGGTAACTTTATCCTTTATGTTAACTCGCTCTGGTTTCTGTACAGTATTTATGGCATCTATGCTCATTTTGATGTCCTTATTTTGTTGATTTTAGTCTTATATTCTTTCCTTTTGTCTTCTTTGCAACTTTCAGTGCCACTGAGCACCTGGTTACCTCGCGTCTCCCCCCCTACTTGTGCGAGAGAGGACTCCTCTCACTCCAGCTAAAAGCAAAGGATACTCTAACCAACAATCATCAAAAACTAAAGACTGCAGCTCTAGCTTCAACTCCAGGAATCCTGCTGTTGCCACTTACGGGCAGTGTAGGTGCATGCTTTTGTGACTACTGTTATGCTGTTATGCCTTGTTACAATCTGTTACAATCAGCTAGACTGCATACCCCAGGGGTGACAGCTGCAAAACTTCTTCCTTTTAACCCCCCACCCTTTTCATCTGTTTCACTGATGAAACATTTTGCTTAACTTAACTGTTTTGTTATGTTAAGGTACTGAGCCCCTCTCAGTAGAGTCATAGGCTTCAGTCCCTACCCCTCAGTACTTATTCTTCACTAATTAAATACCAAACAAAGGTGCAAAGTCTCAAGCTGCTTTTATCTTTAACTACATAGTGTGCACCAAATAAAGAGCAAAGGGGAATACAAATGTAAAACAGAATAAAAGCCACCATTGTAGACTAGGAAGCAGCACACAACCTCTATTTGTGATGTACTCGTACTGACTGTTTTGCTTACAGAAACCATCCAATCCTCGAACAGGGTCACTAATATCACATTATACCCCCCCCCCAGAACTCTCCACAGCTCTGACCAGTTCCTTCTGCAAACTATAAACTAAACAAAAACATTGGTAAACTTCTTTACAAATACAGTATTTCCCATGCATGGAACAAAAACACCCTTAACATCTGAATCATTTCTAAATCTCTTTAAATCCGAACTTAAAACTTTTCTCCTAAATGCCAACACCTGTCACTGCAATGATCCCACTTAAATCCCACCTTACTGACCTCTCACCCTTTTAACACCTACCTATCTCATTTGTATCTCTTTCACTTTTTATTGATTAAAAAAAAATTCTAACTTTCGTATTGCATGTTATGCACATTACTGTAATGTTTATGTAAACTTTATTCATAGGTTCATAGGTAGGTACTAGGCCTACGTAAGCCTAGCCAGCAAGGATCCATAGCTTACGCCACCCAAGAAAGTTATTTTCCTGTGCCACTGTCGAGCAGAGACACAGAAGTGATCCCCGAGGTATATTTCCTATTTCCTATTCTCGGGCCTTTGGTAAATTTCTAATGTTTTCATGTAAAGCACATTATTGTAATGTTTGCATAAAGCTTCATTTTCATAGGTTCATAGGTTCATAGGTAGATACTAGGCTATCTGCCCTAGGGCATTTATAAGCCTAGCCAGAGTGTATTTGGCTTCCGCCTCCCTATTAGATTAGCCTACTGTGCCTCTGTAAAGTAGGTCACAGAAGGTACCCTTTTAAGATTAGTTTACTTTGCCTCTGTCTAGCAGGGACACAGTAGAGATCCCAGGGGTGAATTTGCGATTTCCCATCCACGCGTCCAAATTTCGCTTGAAGAGGGTCAGCAAGGGGCTATGTCTTACATGAATTGGGATTGTATTCCAGAGTGAGGGGAGCCTCTGGGAAATGAATCTGTCCCTCCAGCATGTCCTATTTATTTTTGTGCTGAGGTTTAGGTCCCTGGAGCATGTAGCTCTAAGGGACTTGGATTTTTTTAGGTGGAGCATGTCCATTAATTCTGGGTTTGACATGGCTTTGTACGTCAGGCATAGATCGCCTCTGAGTAGGCGGTAAGCAATTGAGTAGAGCTGGAGTTTCTTTAGTCGAGCTGCATAGGACATCTGTTTGTAGCCCATGATCCTCTTGGTGAGGTACTTTTGGGGTCTCTCCAGTTACTGCAGGTGTCAGGTAAGGTACATCCCAAAAGGAGCATTGTATTCAATTATGGGCCTGATGAGTGACGAGTAGAGGGGCACAATGACCTCTCTTGATCTAGATGCGAACCCTTTCGTGATAAGGTGGGCTATATAGAAGGTCTTTCTAACCACTTTGGCAACGTGATTATCAAAGGAGAGATTACTATCTACGTTGGTCCCCATATCTCTAATTACTTCTTCCGTACTTAATGGATTACCACCTATGTGGTAATTTGTGGGCACCTTGTTTTTCCCAAAGGGGATGACTATGCACTTTTTAGCATTTAGCTTGAGGCCGTGGCTCTTGCACCAAGCATCCGTCTCTGTGAGACCCTTTGGGAGGATGCTTGTGTCAGCTGGAGATTCGATTATGGCCCCCAGTTTCCAGTCATCTGTGAACTTTGTCAGCCATAATCCCCCCGTGTTAGCCTGAACCTCAGAGAAGTATATACCGAACAAGAGAGGTCCCAGAACTGAGCCCTGTGGGATGCCACTTGTAACTGGTTTGGATTCGGACATGGCACCTGCGATTCTGACCATGTGGGTTCTATCTCTGAGCCAGTTTGCAACCCATCTTGTGATATAGGGGTTGATACTTAAGCTGGTAAGCTTATTTATGATGCCCGAGTGGGGTATTGTGTCGAAGGCTTTTGCGAGGTCCAGGTAGGCTGTGTGGACTTCCTTGCCCTCATCTATGGCTTTGGTAACTGTTTCAAAGAAATCAACTAGGTTTAAGAGGCAAAATCTGCCCTTAACAAAGCCAAATTGGGTAGGGTCCAGTGTCTGGAGGCGCCCAATATCTTTGTTTTTGAGTTCCATGATAATAAGCTCCATAGCTTTACAGACCAGACTAGTCAGGCTTATGGGGCGATAGTTTCCGGGGTCCATTGTGGCACCACCTTTGTGGAGTGGGACCACTGTAGCTGTACGCCATTCTCTGGGTACATATCCTGTAGTAAGGCTAAGTTTGAACAGTGACTTAATGTGAGGGTTCAGTTCTTCTTGGAGCTTGTGTAAGACACAGCCTGGGACACCGTCCCATAGATGCTGTGTTTTTTGCTTTGGAGAGGGCAGCTTTCACCTGCGCATCTGTGATGTCAGGGAGGTTACATTCAGTTGGGATAGGCGTTTGCTCCTTTGGGGGGAAGGGGGGGGGTTGCGCTGAATCTGTCTGCCAGGATGTTGGCTATGTCTGTAGGTTCGGTATATTTTGTACCGTTATGCAACAATTCAGAGCATATCTGGGAGTTTCCGCCCATGTTCCTGACATAACTAAAGAAAGCCTTGTGATTATCTTTAGTGTCTAGGGCAATTTTTCTTTCGAAACTGGCCTTTGATGATTTTATGAGGGATCGAAGTTTCTTGCTAATACTGATCAGAGATGCCTTCCCTTTTTGGGATTTTGCTCTGTCATGTAGTAGCTTCCTCCTTCTGTTGTATAGCTTATTTATGGCCGGGGTCCACCAGACCTGTTTTTGGAGGAGTGAGTCTTGGTTTTATTTGGGAAAGCATGATCCATGCATTCCTGCAGATGCTCATAGAATGCATTTGTAAAGGATTCTGCGGATTGGGCTGTATTATCCTTTGGCCCAGGGGCTTTGAAGGATTCCACCTTGGCTTTTGAGAAATTCTTTACAGTGATTTCCTTGGCTGGGGGTGGGGACGGGATATGGATGTCCAGGGAAATTTGTTTATGGTCTGATCTTACCAATGAGGGGTTTACCTCTGGTGTGGAACATAGAGTCCCCATGTTGGTGATGACCAGGTCCAATATGTTGTTCCCTCTTGTGGGAGTGGTGACCAGTTGTTCCATTGTGTTAGTGTTTATAAATTCAAGGAACCGTTGGGCAAGGGTGTTTGGGCTTGAGTAGTTTTCCCAGTCAATGTTTGGGTAGTTTAAGTCACCCAATAACATAGTGTTTGGAGAGACCTTCATATTCTCCAGTGTTCTCAGGAATGCCAAGTGGGGTTCCTGTAATAGAGAGGGTGTTCTGTAGCAGGCTACAAACTGAAAGGCAGTTTTGCCCGCTGTTAGTTGCACATGGATGGTTTCCGATGCTTTGTGCAGTGCCACTAACCTGGAGGTGTAGGTATCTTTGATGAATATAGATATTCCCCCTCCTTTTGTGCTTCGGTCCGAGTTTTGGGGCCGAAATGCATGGTATGAGTTATAACCTGGTAGTGCTGGGGTGCTCTCAGGAGCCTTGAACCAAGTTTCTGTTACTGCACAGACATCGATTTTCTCCATACTGAGGAGAGTCTCGAGTGCGTGCATCTTGAGGTTTAGACTTATGGCATTGAGTAGCATTACCTTTAGTTTTTTTATCTTTGGGTTGTCTATGGAGGTGGGTTTGTCCTTTGAGCCTTGCCTAAAAAAGGCACTATGGACATGGCAAGAGCCTTGGCCAGTATACAAAAGCCTAGGGGTGACAGGTGCAAGCCGTCCCTAGCGAAGCAACTTGGCTTGTTGAGCATGTCATCCCAGGCTGACAGACACTGGATCCCCTTTGAATGACACCAATACTTTAGCCAATTGTTGAAACTGATCATTTTGTCTTTATACTGTGGCATCATTCTTGGTGAGGGCAAGATGCTACTCAAGGTCAGGGTCATACCAGCCTGGGCTACATGGTCAGAGAGCTCCTCTATGTCTCTTTTCATGTAGTCCAGGGAGGTAAGTCTCAGGTCATTCACACCAGCATGGACAATGACGGAGTCATACTTGTACTTGCTTTGGAGTGACCTGAGTGCTTGCGTTATGTGGCGGATCCTGACACCCGACAGGCAGCTTACAGTGACCTTTTCCTTGTTCAGTCTGGTGAGTGGGACGTCAGTGTGCCGGACAACAGAGTCCCCTATAACAAGTGTATTTGGTGTGTTGTTTGGCCTTATGGGCTGTGACTGTGAGGCACACTGATTTTGTGAGATATGTGATTTGTGGGTATTGTTGAGGGGTGGCTGTTGCTTGGTTATCTGCTTAGGAGGTCTTTGCTGTTTAGGCAGATTTTTATTTAGAGCTTCTGAGTATGTTTTTGTGTGTTTATGTGTTAGGTATGCAGATGCAATATGTCTGTGTGAGACTAGATTTGTGGTGTGGGTGGTTACATTTTCCTCCTGACTGACTGTGCCAGTCTTGGGTTGAGAGAGCTCTGCCTACAGTTTGGCTGTGTAACTGCATCTCTCACATGTATTAGAGTTTGTTGGAAGGAGGAGAGGGTTGTCTGTGTACATAAGGCAATTGTAACATTGCCTCAAAATTCCCAGATTCACCAGCTGGACTGGAGAGTAACCTTGAAACTGACCCTTGGACATACCAGATTAGTATAGGGAACAGTTTTTTTACTGATCAGATTGGGGAAGGGAACTGATTTTTCACTTGATCAGGAAGGACCAATCAGGAGTCTAATACTTATGAGAAGTCAAGGAGGGTGTAGTGCTTTAGTTAGTTAGTGTTTCCTTATAAGAGCTGAGCAAGTGCAAGGCTTTAGAAAGAGAATAGAGTGATTACTTTGAGAGTTTGAACAGTTCTAAGGGAAAAAGTGAAGAGCAGACTTTGTGGAGCCTGGAATAGTTTAAACCTGTTTAGGTGGCACTGCCCGATGCTGCTCAGTGCGCAAAACCACGCAAAGAGAGTTGTAGGGTTTTAAGAGAGAGAGATCAAGGAGTTTAGAATTGACCCAAAATGGCCAATAAAACTACAGCTTCTAGGTAGTAACCAGTCCTCCAGGGACAGGCAGGCTGTTCAGTATTAACCACTCCCACTAACAGGCTTTCAGATGTTTTCTTTTTTGTAACTTTGTAATATCTGTCTGGAGCTTTACTCCTCGGATGTCCACTGAAAATGGGCCACTGGCTCAGTTGGACTAATCCGGTTAACAAATGACAAATAAATAATTAAAAATAAATAAATAAATTATTGACCAGGTTAATCACAATAGGCTAGTAACCTCTTTTCATGGAAGACCCAAGCTGTTATTTTTATTAGCAGAGGAAATTTGGCCAGGGCATCAGGGAGCTTCCCCTTCTCTTTACTGTTGTGAGTATAACATATTTTGGAGGAGCACTTCCTGTTTCCATTCCAGGCATGGAGGAGGTCCAGAGAAACAGTGTGGCAGATAGAGAGAGGAGATGATGGAGTAGTGAAAGAAATTAAGGAAAAAGCAAATAGCAAGACTAGAGAACATGTACAGGATTCTGAGGAAATGTTTCAAAGAAACATATTTGATGAAGATGAGTCAACAAATGATTGGTGTATAATTACTACCCTCCAGTCAGGAGGGTTGTGGGATAATTTACTTTAAGAAATGGTGGTGCACAGTGAACCCGAAAATGAAGTAGACATTATGGAGAAAATACAAAAAGAGGATGCAGAGATAATCCTGAAGAACACTGGTGAGATCAAAGAGAAAACATATACAGAGAAAGTAAAAGAAGGCAAAAGTGGAGTATCAGAACAAAAAGACACATGAAATCAAAAATGGAAGCACGTAGTAAGGATTCAAAGTAAAGAAGACAAAGAAATGGACGGGTGTAAAGTGTTGGACAATTTAATGGCTCCTTTGGGTGTAAAAGCATGTGAGGTAAGAGCATGTATTCTTATTAAGAAAAAGACATTTTGTGACATTATATTTGAGATTGTTTTTTCAATGGAAAATTTTCTTGGAGAATATGAAAAAAGAAAGACTGTAACCCATGGAATCTTTATGTGATGCAAGCATTTAACAGGGCAACAAAAAAGAAGACCCATGTACAATATCAAACAGTGGTAGAAAGAAAGAAAGAATTTGAAAGGACATTTGAAAGCTTTATGTAAAGAAGACTGGACATTGTAAAAGTTTATACCAAAAGGGGTTTATGGAGTGGTGTCTGGGCTGGGATTATAATACTGTGTTAAAACAGAAAGAGAAAAAACATACCTTTACCAAGCATGATTAATGTGGAGGGATATAGAGGTGTTGTAAAATACTGGGGACAACTCAAAACATGTTTTTTTTTTGTGTGTGTGTGTGTGTGTGTGTGTGTGTGTGTGTGTGTGTGTGTGTGTGGAAAAGGACATTTGATAAATAACTGTAACAGAAGAAGATGTTACATTTGTGGGGAAATGGGACTTGATGCAAAAAATTTGAATTGAAATGTTACAAACGTAATAAAATTGGACATTTATGGATGGATTGCAAAAATGAAAATAGCACTAAGGAGAAGGGAAAAGAAATAGAAGAAAATGAACAAAGAGAAGACATTTTAGAAGTAGTAGAAATGGAAGAAAACTGACATGAGAAAAAAATAATAAAGAGGGCACAGAAGAAGGTTCTGAAAAAAGTGATGAAGACATAAACTGGCAAGTAGTAAAAGGGGAAAAAATCTATTGGTAAAATAGTAAAAGACAGAAAAAGGAAAATTTAAAGAGATAAGTACACAAAAAATAAAGGAAATGGATAAAAAGAATGTGTACAAATAAATATTGGGGCTTACTATAATGTTTAAAGTGTTTGATGCCCAGAGACAAGATACAGTGTTTGATTCTCACCTTTGGGGGGGATTGGTTAGGTTTAGAATGGCCTACTAAGAAAGTCATCCTAGTAATTAGCTATGAATTTATAAAGCCATGATTCTAAGGAAAAAGGAAAAGTGTGCTTTTTGTAAATGTGAATAGTATTTAGAATATAATAATAGGAATATGAATTTTTGTAGATGTAATTATATTAGAAGATACAACATTTTTAAAAAATGATAAAGATTACAAACAGAGAAACTATGGGGAGGAAAGACAATCTGGAATTTGGGAAAGGAGAGAAGTTCTGGAATTGCATTATTTTGTAGAAATACAGTAAATATAAAAGATGTAACTCTAGCAAAAAGGGAAGATTAACCACTGTAGATCTAAAATGAAAAGAACAAGTATATAGAATTATAACATTATATGCTTCTACTAACTGTAAAGAAAGGGAAAGCTTATTTGTATTTCATCATATTTTAGACTATGTAGTTATAAATATGAATGTTATAATAACAGGAGACTTTAATAGCGATTTTAGAGGCAAGTGTAAAAAGAAAGCAAATGGTATAAGAATAATGTTAGAAGTTGTAAGATGTGGTAACTTAAAACTTTGGAACACAAATCTGTGGACTTATAAAAGGGGTATCTATAGAACTGAAATACATTATTTTATAGTATCAGAAGGTTTAGTTATAAAGAGGTGGCCGCAGTGGTGCAGCAGTTAGTGTTGCCGCCTCACAGCAAGAGGTTCTCCAGTTTGATCTTCGACTGGGGTGCCTTCTGTGCAGAGTCTACATGCCCTCCCTGTGGTCACGTGGGTTTCCTCTGGGTGCTCTAAATCAACACTGTAAAACTCTACTGCCAACATGGGCACCAGAACCATAGAGTGAGGGGAACCCCCCCCCCACTTTTTTGCAGACTCTGTCCCAATTAGTTTTGTTTTCCTCCCAACTGCCACAATGACATCAGTTAGTTTGCGAGCAATTCAAGCGTATGTCCGGCTGGTGTGCCTGCCAGATCAGTGAGTAAGCTAGCTAGAGTGGTGCGGTGGGAAGGATTTGTGTGTGTGTGTGTGTGTGTGTGTGTGTGTGTGTGTGTGTGTCTCTGTGTGAAAATGACCCCAACAGGATACATCTGGTGGCTAGAGGTACTCATGCTCAAACCCTGTACCTTGGGTAGAGGAAAAAAGAGCCTAAAGTCCCTAGGCACCATCACTTGTGAATTTATGCCTCACATTGTTGTTCTGTTCCTCTTCTGGTTTGGTAAAACAAAACCTCTTATTCCAGCAATTTTCTAAGGTTATAACATCAGTATTTGAAATGTGTCCCTATTTTGGGGCTGTATTCCCCCATTATTGGCTTTGTTCTGTAGTTTTTGTGCTAAGAGGTTGAGAGCTATGGTGAGAAGTGAGAACTGAATTCACTAAATTATATGATAGCCATTTAAGTTTGTCTTCCTGTCTTTCAAGAAACTTCTGGCTTTGCTTAGTGGTATGTTGTTCTGACTGCAATCCACAGGGTTCTGGTTTCAATACTTGGCAGTGAAATGCATGGTGGTAACACAACATTTTATGCAAGCAACTTTCCTAAATTATACACACAATGTTTAAAATGTGTCTCTGGTTTTTGGCCTTTTGCCCCCCCCCCCCCCCCCGCAATTGAAAATAACTTCAAGGAGCTGTGCACCATGCCTATGGCTTACACTCTACTGTGATTCTGTATTTATATATTGTGTGTAGAAGTCGACTGTTATCATGGAAATGTTCTGAACAGGGCAGTTTTGTCTTTACTGGTGCATGCATTTTGTTTCATTGCCTACTGGAAAAATGTTCAAACAATAAATTTAAAATGCAGTTGTGTGTGGAAGTAGACCTTTATGATGGAAATGTTCTGAATAGGGCAGTTTTGTCTTTATTGGTTAATGCATTTTTCTTTAATTGCCTACTGGAAAAATGTTTAAACAATAAATTTAAAATGTGTTCTAACAAGTCTAACAAATGTGTTGTATCACACAAGGAATATAATTTAATACAATCAGGAAGGTGAATCAAGGAATGCATACATGTATGCATGGCCCTAAAAATGTTTGAAAACAGCCCAGAGGAAAGTGTGAAAGGCTCAAAATCATGGGCAAATTTTAAGCTTTACTCTTGTTACCAAAGCAGTGGATGAAGGTAAAACAGTTCACACCACATTACCTTGACCTGGTGAAGCCTTTTGACACAATCCCCTACTCAGGTGTAGTACAAAAGATGAATAATGTAGGAGCAAACACTTACATCACCAGCTGCATTGCCAACTTGGCTCACAGGATGCAGGAGATCAAAACAGGGGAAGAGACCAGTCACCAATGGAGTCCCCCAGGGTTCGGTGCTGAGACTTTTTCTGTTTGGCATATACATCTCAAAAGTAAAAGGAAATACCAAAGAGCTTTGGCCAGCTAAGTTTGAGATGACTGCAAGCTAGGAAAAGGTATTGAATCCCCAAATGACTTAACCATCATGCAGGAAGGTTTGTCCCAAATAAATAACTGGTGTCAAAATCATGACAATGCCCTCTGAGAACTGATCCAATTGTTTGGCATTTGGGAACTTGTGTGTACAGTGACCTAACTTTTGATCAATATGTGCCTAGAGTCATAAGAAAGCCTTTCTATATTGCACAGCTTATAAACAAATTGACTGTGACTAGATCTAGAGATGCTGTTGTCCCCCTTTACAAAGCTCTCATTATGTCAATCATTTTGTATAATGCCCACTTTGGCATGTATCTGTCCAGCCCCATGCAACAATTGGAATACCTTCAGAGATACCTTACTAAAAGGATACTAGTCCTAAATAATAGGTCTTGCATGGACCACCTCAAAGATTTATTACTATACTCAGCATCCTACAGAGTGCTTAGAGGTGACATGTCTCTGGCATACAAAGCATCCTCCGACATAATACAGATGGACTTACTAAACATCAGCAAGTCAAATGGCATCAGAAATACTCAGTCCACATATCTAAACTGAATATTGTGGAGAGATGGATATATATCACAGAGGCTACCACTGTTCTGGAACAGACTATCCATAAAAATAAAGCAAAGCTCATCCATCCATATTCAAATGCAACTTGGATCTAAGGATGGGTAATAGAAAATTTACTCCAGGATTTCCACACATGCCACTAATGGATAGAGGCAGTTCCTAAATGCTGCATCCCTTACGTGGCCCCCTCAAATTATCTATGGTATGATCACAGTTGTTCTCACTAGGGCTAATATACAATTATCAGCAATGGGGATAGCTAAGACCAATCAGAAAATCTTAATTCAAGCACCAAAAGGGAATTGGCTAAGCTTAAAATGTCCTCCAAGTGAACCTATGTTGGGGTAGCAAATAGTTATAAAAAAATTATCCTTTTTAATTCACTAAGTACCCCTGTCACCATCCGTACCCCCAGTCTTTAACATCTTCTGGCACCTATGACTGCCAATCATGAGCAGACAGGTGATCAGCTGTGGTGACCCCTAACCAGGAAAAGCCAAAAGATGAAGAAGAAGAAGGTTTAGTTATAGGAGAAGGGGAGATAGTTGACACAGGATTTTCTAATCATCTTGCAATATGGCTAGAGATAAAATAAAAAAAGGAATATATAAAAATAGACAAATGAATAAAAAGGAAAAATAAGAAAGCAAGGAATGAAGGAGGGAAGCAATTTGTAATACAGTTAGGGAAAGATCATATTGCTACAAAAACATTTTATAAAAATTGGTCTGAATGGTGAATATTTAAGGAAAACTATAAAAAATGTTTTTCACAGTGGTAATATGATGTGAGAAAAGTAGAGAAAGAAAAATATAAAAGAACATATAACGATGCATTAGAACAGAGGTTCTCAACCTTTGTGAGACCACAGCCCAGTAAATTCCCTTTTTATAAGACGAGGGCCCAGTCCCAACAAATTTACTCTTAAATACCTTCCCAAAGCAGCAGGATGTCAACTTGTCGGCGAAACACATATCATACGCACACCATATTTTTATATATGCAAAGTTTGCAATTTGATACATAAAAATGCATGAATTTCTCAATTCTAAACATTAGTTGCAACTCTAATTAATATTTTCAATGTAAAAACACAGCACTTCAACACAGCAATTATAAGTTCTTGAAAATGTTAAACTTAGTTTCTTTTATTACAATTGAATTTTTGAAGGTTTTAGTTAGGCTACTGAGACTTTTGTTGCTGTTTTCTGTCCGTTAGCTTATTAATAATTCTGGGCTGAATTGAAGTAATAGCCAAATGGAGACAGTCAGAAAGTTGCAGGCGATTCCTCTGTTTCGTTTTAAGCAGTCATGACAAAAATGCAGCTTCACAAAGATATGTGGTGGGAAAACAAAGAAGAAATCTCATTGCTATTACATGTAAATTTGGATGTTAATTTTTCATTCTTATCCAGAATTTTGAATTACTCATAGAAATAAAAGTACTTTCCAGTCCTTTCTCCAATGATAATTTAATAAGTTGAAGGGTTTCTTCATGGGAAAGGGCTGTCTCTGTGTTCGACAAAAGGGTTCACAATCCACATATTTTGCCTCCAAGGATCCTCATGTTCAGGATAATACTTTTCAAATGACAACAACAACATCTTTAAGTGAGCTGCAATAATATCTGAAACTGAATTCTATGAATAGAAATCATCTGCTTCCATAATATAATCTGAGTATGACTGAAACATTTCATTGTTTCCTTCTGCAATCATATTAAGCCAGAGTTTGAGTTTCTTTTGAAATTATTTGATCTTGTTCCAGGCAGTAAATATTGTTGTATATGGACGTTGTTTATGCAAGAAAATATGTTGCTGAGATATCCCAGCCTGGCTACAGGTCACTTCTCATATCAGTTAGAAATAGCTTAACTTCATTTCAGAGTTCATATAATTTCTGTAGAACTTTATTACACGACAGCCAATGAACTTCCAAATGGAAAAAAAATATTTTGATGTTCAGAGCCCATTTCATCGCACAATGCTTTTAACAGTGTTGTATTTAAAGCACTTTTTTATATATAATTAATAATTTTAACAGATTATGACAGGACTTCATTAAGCTCAGGTGCCATTTTTGGGAGGAGAGGTTTTGCCTATGAATGTAGCAATGCATTGACAATACGTTACTGCCCACCATATCCTTAACTTGAGTGACTACACCTGAATTTGCATCTTTAAGACAGGCAGAGCCATTAGTACAACCTCCAACAGAATTTTTCCATTCCAGACCTCTCTCTTCCATGAAAACATTTGAAACTTTGAAAATTTCACTGCTGGTAGTGTGTGTGTGTAGGTACTTCAGAAACACTTAAAATGTCTTCCTTCATGTCAGTTTCATAATGGTCAATATATCGTACATACGTAATTAAAATGCTGTTGTTCTGAACATCTGTAGATTCATCCAGTTGTAATGCAAACAATTTTGATATTTTAATTATTTTCAGTGAGTTGCATTTCTGTATCTTCTGCCATATCCAATATCTGCCTTTCAGTTGTATCATTCGACAATGGGATGTCTTTCATTTTACTTAATGCAGACTGGCCTTATACTTCATTACAAGCTGCAATCAAAAAAATGAGTTCTCCGCCAATAGAATACGTTTTTTTACATTTACCTGTCTGTGATGACATTAAATAGGATGCCATCAGAAGTGTCAATGGTTGAAGCTTGGGAAATAATCTTCTTTTCTGTTTTAAGTGCATCTGTTTTATGCATAAAAAATTCAATGGGTTTGTTGACTAGATCAGAATGCTTTGTGTTGAGATGTTGGTTAAGTCATGATGGCTTCACAGCTTCATTTCCCAGAACAGTAGCACAAATGACATATTGAGGTCATGACAATTGGTCAGTGTCAGGGCACTGTATGAAATCAAATTTTAAATAGCTGTCCATGTACTTATGAGTAAATGCAGACTTTTTCTTCTGTGTGCTGGTAGTTTTCCCCTCCTTTTGTACAGTCTGGAGATCTATATGTAGGCTTGAGGTGGATGAATCACTATTTGTTGCATCACAAACACCTTCAATGCGAGATTTCTTAACACCAAAATTAAACAAAGTCCCTTCCTTGTCTCTTATTCATATTAAAATTAAAATCTGTAGGCCTATTTCTTTAAAAATCATGAAATCACATTCACTACTAGACAAACTCAGAATATTCACTGAATAAGATGCCAAGATGCATAGGTCAACCCATTATAAAGACTAATATATACGATAAACGCCTTTGTCTCTTACTCAGTAGTAAAACTTCCTCAGATACACAATGTTTTGAATTACCTGATTAGAATAAAATAAATGCTGAAGTAACCAACATGGCTGTATAATCCAAACTGTTATATTCAGTATTTGATTTATTCAAAAATAAAATGGATGAGAGCTTTCACGTAACCAAATGTACGCTTCTTCAGATCCTTGACAATTTTAAAATAATGCAAGCAAGTTAATATATACACATCATGTGACCATAAATACATTAATTAACCAATTCTAAAATCAACTTCTAAAAGAGATAGTCGCATCTTATTTAACTCTAACAGAGCGTGCATCTGACACTGGCTTAATATTGATGTTATTAAGTCCTGGCGCTAGATGAGCTTGTAGTCTGAAAATCCATTGTAACTCAATTCTTTCTAAATAATTATTGTTATCTCCCCCTCTTAAGTTCCTTCTTACTTGTTGTAATACCCTGAAATTAAAACTATGTCCTTGTTCCATTATATTAGAGCATTTTGTATATTCCTATTCTTAATATCATATAAATGTTGATATATTCTATCTCTTAAGTGTTTCAGGGTCTTTCCTACATAAAAACTTTGACAGTAATTACAACTAGCAAGATAAACTATATTGGTACTATTACATGTAGTATGAAACCTTGGTTCAAATAAAAAACCTATATTTGGATGTTGATATCTTTGTTCGATACATATTACTTCACACATTTTACATTTCCCACATGGGAATGTACCCAAGCATTCATAATGTGTAACTACATCCTTCCTCTTCTCTCCACATAACAAACGTTTTAAATTTTTATTATTCTTATAGGAAAAACTGGGTGTTTCACCTACCCATCTCTTTGTTTCTTCATCAATAGTTAGGACCTGCCAGTTTTTCCTTATTATGTCAGTCATCACCTTATTGTCTTTAGTATAGTTAGTCATAAAGTGAACAGGATGTTTCTTATTCTCAAGATTACCACTTTTATTTTCTACAGAGGCAATTTTTTCCTTTTCTTTTTGTTCTATCTTCATTTTAGCTCTTTCTAATTCAATCCCTTTATAGCCTCTTTCTAATAATGACCTCTCCAATCTCTCTACTTCTTGTTTCTCATCTTGTGGAACATTACAAATTATTTTTATTCTTTTCATCTGTCCTTCCGCTATGTTATTAAACACATGTCCTGGATGCATGCTACTATGATCTAATATACTATTTCTCCAACATTCTTTACGATATAATTTAGTATTAACATTCCCCCATTCATCTCTATAAACTGTTACATCTAAATAATTCACTACTTCATGTGAGTGAGTAGCTGTGAATTTTAAAAAAGATGTTGTTGATTCTAAATATGTTATATACTCTTTTAGGAACTTTTCTTGTCCCTCCCAAAACATAAGAATATTGTCTACAAAACGTCTATATGTAATTATATTAGTACTCAAATTGTGACCCATTAGAAAATGTTTTTCCCAATGATATACGAGTAGATTCGCATATGAATTTGCGCATGGGGTGCCCATTGCTACACCCCATTGCTGTAAATAAAGCTGTTGTTCATACATAAAGATGTTATTAGAAAGTACTAAATCTAATAAAGTGCATATCAGCATGTTCTCTTCATTACTAACTGTCGTCACAGTATTGAGTATTTCTCTTACTGCTTCTATACCATGGTCATTAGGAATCACAGTAAATAAACTCTGTACATCCAACGTGACCATTAAGTACTGCTTCCCACTTAATTCAACTGCCTTCTCTCTCAAGTGATTCAATAATTGTGTTGTGTCTTTGAGAATACTAGCTATATTTCTTACTATTGGTCCTAATTTACTTTCTATATACAATGAGATGGATTCTGTTATCCATCCCCCTCCATCTACTTTGGGTTTCATCGGGGGTTGTTCCAAAGACTTGTGTATTTTGGGTAAACCTTTAATACAAGGTATCATAGGCTTATCTACTGATAAAAAAGTATATAGTTGCTCATCCAGTTGTCTACACATAAGTAAGTCATACAAATTATCTCTTACATTTCTTAAAATCCTGTCATAATCAGACTTCTGCAATAATTTATAAGTATTTTCATCACTTAACATGTGCAACATAGCATTCTTATAATCTTCGTTGTTCATGAGGACTATTGCTCTGCCTTTGCCGGCAGGCCTGATGCTTATTTTATCATTATTTTGTAAAGAGGTCAGAGCTATCTTCTCTTCTCTTCTCTAGTTATATTATAATAATTATTTTACTCTTGCAAGGTAAGCTATCATATATATCTCTGTCACATAACTTAACAAACATATCAATATGTGGCGGTACATTTGGTGTAAAAGTACTTTTTCTCTTGAATGCACTCTTGTCAGTTTCAGTCTTTTTGTCATCCTTAAAAAATAATTTTATGGATAAGTTACGGCTGAAAAGTCTCAAATCAATCAATAGATCACTTACGTTTGTCCTTGTGGTTGGTATAAAAGTCAAACCTTTATCTAGAACTTGAGTCTCTTCCTTTGTCAATGTATGATTGGATAAATTAATCACTAACCCTGTCATCGCCTCACCCTTCAGTTCAAGGTCTCTCTTTCCACTAAAAATTTCCTTTTTCGCCTTCCTCTGCTCTCCAACCATTGCTGTTGATACACCCGTGGTTTGACTGGTAGTGGTAAAAAACGCTCTGTGGTGTTAGGTATAACCTGCTTCGGTCTCGTTCCCAAATCAACCTGAAATCTTGCTTCCTGATTGGGCGGAGGGGTGGAACTTGTTTCTATGATGTTAGTGGATGCGCCCAACTGCACGCCAGTATTCTCATTCAAAACTACATTGTGTTCCACTTCAAAAGATGTATTTGAGTTTTGAAGCGCTTCTGACTGAATAAAATTTTCATTTAAATTGGTAGATATAGTTGTTTGAGGCGTTTGATTAAATGTACCAGATGTATCCATAGATGCAACCATATTCGTGTTTTGAGACTCTTTATTTAGCCTAGACCCCAAGAAAAGACATTACCAGCGGTAAAGTCTTGGTAGTCTCTTTGCTTCAGTTTATTCTCATAACAAGTAACATTCACATATTTGTCATGAGAATAAACTGAAGCAAATTAAGCAACGTAAAATACAAAGAGACTACCAAGACTTTACCGCTGGTAATGTCTTTTCTTGGTCTAGGCTAAATGAAGAGTCTCAAAACCGCTGCTGTTAAATCTGCATGATTGGTGTGTAGAGGAGCTGGGAGTCTAGCAGGAATAAAAGGCAAACAGTGGGGGCCAGGACATGATTACTGGGAGCAAATGCATTTTCGCGTGCCTGGAGATTTAAGGGTCATGAAGCCTTCAGTGCAAAAGGGCAGCACTGTATCCAACTCAAGGTCACAAAAATATATAAAAATGCTAATAAATGTTAATAAACAAGCTAAATGTGAATAAAGTGATTAGCACTTTTTTACACCATTGAAGAACAAGTGCTATTTTTACTTAAGAGAAGTGAGTAATGGTTTATTTTGGCTCACAAGTAGAAGCTTTCCTTGTACATTTTGGAATGTGAAATGCCATAAATGAATTGCATAATGTAATCAAGCACAGGGTAATGTACACCACTTGGGGGGGGGGGTTGTGGCTACAGTGGGGATGGGAGTAGATTTACAAACTCTTGGACAATAATCTGCTACCACAACAGTTTTTAGGAGATGAATTTGCTTAAAAACTATTTCTTATCAAACACCATTACTAATCATCACTAAATTCTTCAACATTTTACAGCATTCCATAAAGAATATGCAACTAAGACTGTCCCTAAAATAAAAGGCAATAAACCAATGCATTAGTCCTTCCTCTTTAGTTTTCAGTAAACTGAATCCCTCCGTACCCTGAGCCTTGCTACTACCATTTAGCACAGTGTCCTACAACAAGACTGTCATGCCATTCTAGGTGCATTCCCCCCAGTAAACCTCTGCCACGTGAGTGTTCCATGGAGACTAACATTCTACAATGGCTCAGAGACACCTTTCCAGAAAGAACACAAACTCAGAGCAAGCCCTTTCTGAAAATAATCCCTTCAAGGCATACATTTTAGTACATCTGTGACTCACCTCTTAGTTTAGCAGTTAAGTTCTAACAAAAGACATGTATTCTACCTGCTGTACTCTTATACTGAAACTCTGACATCAGTTTAATCTGTAAAGTGATTAACAAAAGGTATAAATCACAAACACCAAAGGGTCTTCCAACTACAACAAAAATAAAGTGATCTCAGTGCACTTCTGACATGCAGCCAGGCTAAGAATTAGAAATGCCCAGTGATAGGGGCATGTCTTGGCGGCCATGTTGTGATTCAAAAAGTATAATTTCTTTTGAATCCTTTCATCCTGATCTGTAAACCTACATTCCTAAAACACTGGTTCTCAACCTCTTGTGGCCCAGTATAATTGATGTCAGGGCCCAGTGGTTGAGAGCCACTGCATTAGAAGATTAGAACATAATAACAAAGTACTTTGACAAAGAAAAAGGACAATATGAAAGAAATCAAGAAAATGTACAAGAATTGTTATATACGCAAAAAAAATGTTTACAAGGAAGAGAAGAAGCATCAAGTTACTTAAGCAGATTAGTAAAGGAAGATGGCAGTGTAACGAGAACAATAAAAAATAAAAGGAGAAATAGAAAGAACCTAGAAAAATATTATGAATAGTGAAATACAATATGGACAAGAAAAGGAAAGTAAAAAAGTTAACAAAAAAAAAAGAATAAAGAGTTGGAAATGGAGATCTCTTTAAATGAGCTAGATAAAGTATTAGGACAAGTTAATATAGATTTGCTGCAGGTCCAGATGGAATAGAGTATGAAAAATATAAAAAATTAAGGATTGCAAAAAAAATATTTTTTAAGATTTTGAATGAATAGATAAATGAAGGCTTTATGTATAAATAATTATACAGTAGAATACATACATTCATATGAAAAAACTGGAGACCAACAGTACTGAATAATAATGATTATAAGATCTTTATGAAAATAATACAAAAGAGATTTGAAACTAAAATGGAAAATATTATGGAGGATGGTATATGTATGGTATAAATGGAAGAGTTGTCAAGAGTTATTGAAGATATTTAGAGAAATTGTGGATGAGCATACAGTAATAATAAAGTAAAAATACTTGTAAAAGTCTGGGTAACCAAGAAATACATATGAAGAGTGGTGTATGACAGGGATGTCCAATGAGTTGTACACTCTTTGCATTAGTTATGAATGTGATAGTATGTGAAATAAATTACAAATTTAAGGAGGTGGGGTATATAACACCTGAAGGGGTAGGAATTCCAGCTCTGTTAACATATGCAGATGAGATTAGAATAACTGAAAAAAAATTGGATAAATTACTAATAATTTGCACAAATCAGTATCTAGAGATGATAGGGATGGTTTTATACAAAGAGAAAATTAAAGGTTTAAGTGATGTAGTAAAGACTGGGGTATATATAATTTACAGTGAAATAAATTTCTGTGCTGGGTATAAAATTTGGGAATAAAGATTTAAGTGGAACTCAATGAGAAAAATCAATAGAAGAAATAAAGTATTTTCTGGGGAACATATAAATTATCATTCAGAAAAAAAGCTTGTTTGATAAATTCACTATTGATGGGAAATAGCATACTTAGCAAGTATATTTACGTTGCCAACAGTATTTGAAAAAGGAATTATTGCAAATAATTTTTTTTTTCATTTATTTGGGGTTCTACATGAAACCCAGTAAAAAGAAGAGTTTTATATGTAAATAAATAAGGAGATTTAGGGTTAATTAACCCAGTGGTATATACTGCTTCATTAAATTTGTACAAAGTGTTAAAGTGGATAAAAATAAAAATGAGAAATTAGTAGTAAAACTGTATAAATATAAGTATGATAAATTTTGGGGGTATGGTAAAAAAAGAGTAAAATATAAAACAGGTGTATAAATGAAGAAATGAAATGTTACCAAGAAAAATATTTTTGTGGAAAATAAAAATTGATGATATAGAAAAAGATAGAAAAGTATGGTATAACAATGTAATGATAAAACATTATTATGTAAAACCATGGGAAAATCTAACAGATGAAAAAAATTAAAGTTATAAAAACAAGAAGCAAATGGTAAAAAATGCCAGTAAAATAAATATGCTATATAAAAAGAAAAGTGATATGTTTACATTGCCAAGAAGAAACCTGAGCTCCTACCAAGTCAAGCAGATGGACCTTGGTTTAAGATCTCCTCTGAAGGACAACAACTCAAGAGTGCAACATCCCTTTAAAGTACACTGCAGTGTCAGCAACTGATGTACCTGGTGTGGGATAGAACCTACAGCCTTCTGCACCAAAGGGTAATGTGCTACCTATTGCACTACTGACAAACTTATCTGCTGGGTTTCAAATGTCAGTATATGCATAAGCACTGCACTGTTCTCTACAATTTCTATGGAAATGTAATGCATTGCATTGTGTCCGCATTCCTACTAATTTTGTTTCACACCAAGCCATTCAATTGCATGTAGCCAAATGCTCAAGCCAGACTGAGAAGTACATTGTAAGCATAACACTGGAAATGTTCACATCTAAGTTAAGCTCAGTGAATATAAGCTTTCCTTGTATGCTGACAAACTTTATGCTGGTATTGATATGCTGCAGTCATAAAAGATTACTGTGTGACATAAGGACACATTTTCAAATGCAAAGCAGCACATTTTTAATGTTGAGTGTCTCCCATTCAAACACAAGATAAAGCTGCATAGAAGAGCACTTTATTAGCAGCTAATTATCAAATGCCTGAATAAAACATTGCTCTGGCAGACCTGACCTTGCCAGCATTCTCCCCACCACCCCATGCATTGCTGTTACATAAGAACTTTTCAAGATATAGACACACACATACCTTCACACACTCACACAAACACACACAGAGATTGCTTTGATATATCAACCACAGTGTGACCACCCACACATACGCACACCAATGCAACCAAATGTATACCCTCTACACAGACATCGATTCTCATGCATGGCTCTGAGCTACCTACCTGCACCTGCATTATATGCCCCAAACCCATACATAAGGGTTTATGAGTGTATGCCATATTTTGACAGTGTACACTTTTTCCTCTTCATGAAAAAAATACCTCAGTAGAGGGATTCTTTAGAAAAATCTACTAATTTATTCTGATGTCATCTCCGTTTCCAGGGAAGCTAAATTACATCAGCTTCTTCCCTGGACAGCTACATTTTCATGCAGATTCTCTCTCTGAGAGATGGTCAGTGCCATCATAAAGCCATGGTAAAGGAGTGGTCCTTGAATAGCTTAGGCTTGCTGCTATGTGGAAACCTATAGAGATAAGGCTAATTTCTGAATCCCAGGAAATATATTAAATTGCAAAGGAAACACAAATACTGCATTACAAGAAAGATCAGTTTATGTACACACCGAAAACTCCGTAGAAAAGAACTTCTGATTTCTCTGGTCCCTGTGGGCTATAAAGACAAGGACTGCATAATTACTAACTACGAATGACGCAAACTGTGATGCTCAGTGTTACATTCAACACACAGAGAACAGATATAGATACAACAGCTTTCAAACGTTATGTGGCTGTAGTGTTTTCCAACTTTGCATTTCCATGTGTCAGTAATCTTGGGGGCATAAGATGTGCTTAAAACTTGACTCTGACCAGTATTTCACGCATAGTACACCCTTATGGAAAGTCCAATTCTCACCTTTTGGACAAGCATTGAAAAATGGCTACATAGACAGTTTCAGGTCAAAAGACAGAAAATTGTTAAAGAGTTTGTTGTCCCCATATGGTACAAAGATTGCTACATAGAGATAAAACCATAACTATATCCCAGACAATGTGAGATCAAGTAATAGCTTGGGTACTGAAAGTGCCAGAACAGCAGAATGGTAAATAAGCAACATACGCCTCGCCTACCCTGGGAGGTGGGCAGAACCATAACTATGGTGAGAGCGAATGGGGCAGCTGCTCTGGGTGCATGCTGTTAGGGGGGGTATGATTAGCAGGTGCTGATGTTGTGAGAGTGTAGGATGGGCACTGCTTTATGTGGCTACCAGGATATTGTGGCTTTATAAGTGAATACTGATACTGCATTTGTTGTCATGGATGAGGCATTTAAATGATCAGTGTCTAGGTAGCAAGTTGCTTGCTAGACATTAGCAAGCAACTTGAAACAGATTTAAAAGAGAACAGATTTTTTTCTCTCCTCAACAGGGCACCAGATGATCTAGCTACAGTTCTGGGGAAGGGAGTATTGGCTTCCCAGTGGCCTGATGCTACTGTGTAATTGGCAGCTTGGATGACAGTAAGGGTTATTACTGAAGGGACATAGGCTTGGTACTCCCACACCAGTGATAGTAGCCCACAGGATGTGTGCATATGTATATAACGGAGGAGAGTAAGCATGCATCCCATTAGTGATCAGGATACTCAATTCAGCCATTAGGGTGGGATTACAGCCATAAGAGGAATGCCTCGATAACCATCACACAGCATGATGTCAGCTGCTAATTGGAGGGAGGAGCTATGTAGAGTGGTGTTCAGGAAAACTGAGTGGTCAACTTGGGACCCCAGTCTGGTGGATAAACCAGACTTACCTGGACACTAGATGGATGCTCTCCTTCCCTGCAGTAAGCATGTTATGGGAAGGAATTGTGGGAGTGGCAGAAACCAGCCTCAAGCCTGATTGGATGATGGCCACTCTGGATATCTAATCTCATTGGGGGAAGCTTGATGGTCAGCAAGTAGGAAAGGAAAAGCATGCCTAACTTATAGATAAGCACTAGTTTCATCCTTCTTTTCCATATAACTTGCTTACCATCTTATCTCAAGCAAGATGATAACATTTTTCAACAACAGAATAGGACTTTTTTTTTTATTTTTATTTTTTGCACCCTCAGACCTCATACTGTCACCCAGCCCCCAGTGTCTCACATCCACACTGGGTCTACCAGCCATCCTCCCACCCCAGAAACTATTCTGGTATTGCTCGGGCTGGTCATGGATCTTTAAGGGTGTCCTGGGGGTTTGGCCATCACAGATTCCAGCCATGGGGTTCTTTTTATATGCCCTACCCATGTTCATGAGATATATCCAAGGGCAACTCCCCTGTTTGGACCATTCCCTTAGAGATCATCACTGGCAAGTGTCCTCATTTATGGGATGGTGGTTACACCCTTCCCTCCCTGCTGTTCTATCAGTCACCCCAAGCTGCTAATTGAATCATGGTCAGCTGGACCATAGTCAGGGCTTTTTTCCTATACGCCATTGGAATGACATCAGAACAGGAGTTTTTAATAAAATGTTAGAGAAAAGCATATGCTGGAACAGAATCATGAAATGTCAACATGGCATTCCACAAATGGCATTTTAAAATCTGGTATAAACAGGGTAAAACATGAATCATGTTATGGCCATGATTTCTGATACACTTAAAAAAAAAATCATACCATCTCCTTCCCAAAATTAAATCATATTGATGAACTGTCTTCTGAAGACAGTAAGGGATGTTTTCAGAATTAGTAACAGATCCACAGCAATCAGACTCCAGTGTAAGGCTAGGGAACTATTCGTAATTAATGCCAGTCTGTGCCTCACAGCAGGATTGTGATAGTGATAGTGAGACAAAGAGTGAATTCAGGCAGCAGTTGCAGGACATACTATATAAAGAAGGATAACATGTGGGACAGACAGACAGAATATGAGAACTGCCTGGGTCCACAAGGGTGGGACAATAAGAATAAAAAAGGAGAAGACCTTCCAGAATTCTGTCTGTCAGTGGCTAACACATGGTTCAACAAGACAGTCACAAGGTCACATAAAAGAGTGGCCAACATACAATTTAACTGTAAGGTACACAATCACCCAACGAGTAAACCAGCCAGCAATAAATAAAACTCCAAGTAAAACAAAACACAGTACTGCAGCATAGATTATTACGGTCTGATGAAGCCAATATTTACTTGGTGAAAGCGCTTACCCACTTGCATGTATTTTATTAAAAGTATTTCATCTATCTACAAGTCTTGGTGGACATTTTATGTGTGCTGTGCTTCCTGCTGCAATACTGTGTTTTGTTCAACTTACAATTTAAGTAGACTTCTTCTTGGTAAGAAATGAGCACTGGGATAGGATCATAGTTTGTAAAACCATTCCCACTGAAATAGTCCTCCCACAACATAAAATACTGGTGGCCACAGTCAGTTGCAAGCAGTAGTCTGACAAGACTTGGCTAATGACTTGAAAGTCAACTGGAGTGTAAACACAAGTTCAAGGAAATACCGACGGCTCTAACACATCAGAACAGAGAGGAAATAGGTGACACTGACCAATGGCAGTATTTGTGAAGACTACAGAACACATATGCATCTGAGTCTGGTATGGAAATAATGTACATAAGGAAAGAGGTGGTGCAATGCAAAAGTCCAAAAGATTATTAAAAGAAAGGAGTGGGAGACAGAAAACATGGGTAAGGGTAAGGCTAAGCAAGCTAAGACAGCAGATGGAATACCAAAGAACTAGGCATCAGAGGTACTCTACCAGCTTTGGGAGACTGACTGAGCAGGTAATGCAATGAACCTCTATCAGGTTGAAAGGCAAACTCAGAAGGATAAAGAAGATGGTAATCAGTCACCATTTATAATGGATTCCACAACTATTCTGCTCAACAGTCCCAGGATATCAAAGGCAGATGGAATGATTACTTCCAGCAGCTTTTGAGAGAATAAAACCCAACATTGCCCCAGACGCATCCTACAATGAAAGAGAAAGTGGGGGAAAAACACCACATACTGCTTCTAAAAGTTCTAGAAGGAGTAAAAACAGCATTAATAAAAATGAAGTCAAAGAAAGGAGTAGGTTCAGATGAAATTATAATAAATATGATAAAGTTGTTTGATAAGTTAAGGCAGAAATGGTTCTTTTGGGTACTCACAGCAATATGGAAAGAAACGCATATCCCGTGACTGGAGAATTAACATTCTAGTGTCAGTGCACAAAAACAAATGAGACACTGACAAATGTAGACATTAGAGGTATCAGTCTCCTGCGACACTGCATATCACACATCATTCCCCTCCACAAAGGTGGCCCCTCCACTGACCTCTCCAACTACCGCCCCATTGCCATCCTCTTCCCCTTCTCTAAGATACTCGAAAACTGCATCAACTCACAGGTCTCCAAATTCCTCCATAACAATAACCTCCTCTCCAATACCCAGCATGGTTTCAGACCACACCACAGCATGACAACTGCTCTCCTCTCCTTCACCAACACTATCCTCCATCACAAAAACAATGGCCTCCTCTCCTCTGCTGTATTTCTGGATCTATCTAAGGCCTTTGACATTGTGTCACACAATCTACTACTCTCTGCTCTATCTGACCTCTTTTTCTCCACACCAGTCACAAACTGGTTCCACAGCTATCTACAAGGCCACCAGCAATCAGTCATCTGAAACAACAATCTATCCCCGTACCTCACTGTTACTCTCGGGGTTTCCCAAGGCTCCATCCTTGAGCCCCTACTTTTCTCCCTTTTCACCAACAACCTGCACACTGCCACCAAACGTGCCTCTCTCATACAGTATGCAGATGATTCCACCCTAATCTACTCAGCCCCAACTCTAACACAACTTCAACAGATCACCCAAGAATCTTTCTCTTCAGTTGAAAACTGGCTATCTAATGCCCAACTCCTCCTCAATCCAAATAAAACCAAACTCCTCATCTTCCAATCCTCCAAATCTATCTCTAACACCCCACACTTCACTATTCAAGCCAAAGATAATACCTCCATTTCACCAACTGTCCATACAAAACTACTTGGTGTACAGATAGACAATAATCTCAAATTTGACACCCACATATCACTAACAATAAAAAAAGTTCACAAAAAACTGGGTTCCTTATATAGAAGCCACCAATACCTCACCAAACCAGCAAGAATCTCTATCATCAATTCCCAACTAATCTCTACCCTACTCTACGCATCACCCATACTTACAAATCTTAGACAGTCAGACCTACACATACTCGAAGCCTGCTACAATAAAATCACAAAATTTGCTACTAGTGCCTCCTACTGCAGCCACCACTGTGTCTCCATTAGACATCTTGACTGGCTTGAACTCCCACAACTCCTACACCAAACTCAACTCACCTTTGCTCATAAACTGGTAAACCATCCTCTCCAAATCCCATCACTCCGTACAATTCTCCAACCCTACCACTCTTCCATACCACTACACTCCTGCAACAAAAATCTACTCCAGGTCATCAAAGCCAAAAACACAGCAGGTGAAGCACTATTTTCCTGCACTATATCCAAGCTCTGGAACAACCTTCCCACTACCATAACTACCTTTCCTTCCTGCAGTCTTTTCAAGACTGTACTTAAATCTCACCTAAATTCTCACTGGCTTTGTCCTTGTCTAAACCCTGTCTAATAAACCCCACCTTCAACTTTTCTCTCCTTTTCCCAGATTTAGAAAGAGTATCCCATCTATCACTATAAAACTGAACTGAAGATTACATACCATGATAGGAATTAAGATAAAATGATAATGCTGGCAACTAACACATTGCAATGTTTTCAATTTATTAAGATGAAAATCAGTTATTAGGTTGAATATCCTTTCAAGTATATTAATATTATTTGTTTAACAACTTTTGTGGTCTACAAGACTGTCTAATTTGTACTCTAAGTAATCTGAATGTTTCTAACACCTTGTATTGTTCTGTTTAATGTACTTATGCTTGTTAATCAAAGAATATATTTGTAATTTTTGGAGTTTTTCTCCCCCGGCCTCTGCTGAAAACGGGCTACTAGCCCAGTCAGACTTTCCCGGTAAACAAACAAACAAAAGTGCTGAAGAGGGTGATTGATAAATGGATATGCAGAGTAGTAGAAAGTAAGACGGGAGGTGAGCAGTGCAAATTCATATTGGAATACAGCACAAGTGACTCAATGCTTGCAGTGAGATGGATCGTAGAGAAGAACCTGGACTTGATGAAGGAGTCCATCTGGGTTTTCCTAGTTTTGGAGAAAGCATAAGACAGGAGCCCAAGAAAATTGACTTGGACAGTCCTGTGATGGTTCAAAGTCCTGAAGACATTGGTGGGATTAATGCAGACTATGTACAATGACCAAATGACACAAGTACAACTAGAGTGCAGACTCAGAAGAGTTCCTAGTCGGAGTGAGTGTGCATTAGGGTTCAGCTCTGAGCCCACTCCCATTCATACTGGTGATGGACTATATTAATAAACAGGTTGAAGGGGACAGGTCAACAAAGCTGCTGTATGCAGACAATGTGGCATTACAAGCAGACTCTAAACAGGATCTTCATCAAGTAACGGGAAGGGAATCTAAACCTGACAGCACATGAAATGAAAGTAAGTACAGACAAGATAGTTGTCATGGCAGTAAATGGGGGAATCAGAAAAAAATGATAATTGAGATAGAAAAGAAAACAGTGTTAGGGGGTAGTGTGTGACTGAAAAATGTCAAAGATGCTGAAAAGTAATATGTATAAACCAGTGGTGTGACCAGCACTACCGTATGATGCAGAGTTCTAGGCAGTGAGAGTAGAACAGTTGAGAAAGCTATAAGTGATGGCGATGAAGAGTTTGATATGGGTGGCAAGATGTAAACTGTGGGACAGGTGTAGAAATGATGACATCAGAACAGAAGCCAAGGTATCACCAATTGCAGAGAAAGTCAAAGAAAACAGATTAAGGTGATTCTGACACGTGCAGGAAAGCAAAAGATGATGAAAAAGAAATGATAGATGGATAAACAGACAACTAGACAGACATTTAGGTCTAGAATCCATATCCTATACAACAGTGAAGTGACTTAATCATAGATTCATAGGTCCAAAGGTGTATACTAGGTTAATGACCACTAGGGCCTTTATATGCCTAGCCATGCAACCGAAATGCATCTCATGAGTTATTGAGTCTTAGAGGTTATTCTAAAGGTGTATGCTAGCTAAGGCATGATTTAACGGTTGCCTCTTTCCATCAGAGGCATAGATACCAGACTTGGGTTGAATTTTCAAATTCTGATCTGCTGGTCCAGGTTATAGGTTTAGGAAAAGGCTCTGCTTAACATGGATAGTAACTCTATTCCAGAGAAAGGGAATTCTCTAAAATACATACCTGTCCTTCCAACATGTCCTATTTATGTTGTGAGCAAAGTTTAGATATCATAGTTCCAACACTGATTGTTCTGCAGATATTAAAATGGTTCATCAGAGTGGTATCCAAGGATGCCTTGCATGGCAGGCATAGGTCACCTCTCCACAGTCTGTGGGAAACAGAGTATAAAGCTTGGGCTTTGAGGCAGTCTGTATAGGACATTGCATTTACACCCTGTATTCTTTTTGTCTGGAACCTCTGCGGATGTTCCAGTTGTTGCATGTGCCTGGTCAGGTATACATCAAAGGGGGTGTTATACTCAATGGTGGGTCTGATGTGGGCCAAATACAGTGGCATGATGACCTCCCAGAGTGGACAACTTTCAAAATGGTACTATTAACATCCAGATTAGATATTTTTCCAGTATGTTCTTCAGTTACATTCCTGATGTTTGCAATAAGTATGACTTAAATGTAATCCTCAGTTTGATACAAGAAACAATTTAAATCCTTGTCCTCCAAATTGTTCATTTATTCTGTTCTACTGAGAATTATATCCCAAAATACTTTTTTAAGTTTTATTTAGATTATTTAGTTTAGTTTAGTTTAGTTTAGGCTACTCTTATTTCTAAACTAGTGTACACTTATGACAAGGTAGTTCAATTTGCAGCTGAACTACCATATTCAACTCATCACTGCTTAGCACTCAGAAAACTGAATTGGCCTGAATTCCTCCATGACCTTCTACTCTCTCAGCTTCTAATAATTCACTCTATACTAAACCAGCCCCCTTTCTGCCCCAGCATCACATCTATCATCACCCTATCACTCCGAAGCTCTGAACATCTCCTCAGTATTTATAAACCCAACATCAACATAGGTACAAACCTCTATTCTTGTTACCCTGCTGAGAACTGGAATAAACCACCACTTGACATATGACTCATTAGACCCAAAACTAAGTTCTGTAAGGCAGTAAAAACTTACTTAAAGAAAGATAAACTGTGTCTGTGCTATCTTCCTCCTGACTGATCCATCTCTCTAATGTATCCTAGTCTCTTGCTACTACTTTAGTGTTCCTCTACCTTTTGTCTTTATTGAAACACTTCTATCCACCTTTTTTAATCTCTCTCGTTCTAATCTATACATTTAAACTTCTTTTCTTTCCATATCTGACTATACCTTCCTCTTTTCACAGCCAGTCTACTTTATTTGTATTATATAACTTGAAATTGTCAAGACACTATTATGTATTATTCCTGGTACTCTCCTCTTTACTTCATCGTGTTGAATTGTTGATTCTATTTTGCAGTCTATGTCTACTTGTTATTTTTTATGTCTATAGGATGTTTTTTTTTTATATTATCTTAACCCAACTTGCTTTGTATGTATTTACTGTGGAGCTTTTCTCCCCGGGTCTCCACTGAAAAAGGGCTCTGTCCCAGTTGGACTAACCTGGTCAACAAATGTCTAATAAATAAATAAATAATAAATAATACTTATGTCAGTTTACTTTTTTTCCTGTGGCTGGGCTAGCCACCCAGTGGTATAAACCTCGGCTCTAGATGATTGTCAGTGTTGAAGTGACACCCTGACCCCATGTGCAAAAATGGGAAAAAGGGATTGTGGATGTATGGATAGAAGGAAAGCTGAATGGGAAAAAGGGATTGTGGATGGATGGATTTACTTTTTATTTGTTATTGAGGTGGATGAGGTAGTACAGGAACCCATTTCAGTCATGGCCCAGTCCAGGAGCAGCAATTTAACCCACACAAAATATACAGCTCACAGTGACTATACTTATAGAATTTTCAGATAGTATCAGCAAAACTGAGAAGCTGCAGTGGTACAGCGGTAGCGTTGTTGCCTCAAAGCAAGAGGTTCTGCGGTTCGATTCTCGGCTGGAGTGCTTTCTGTGTGGAGTCTGCATGTCCTCTCCGCAGTTGAGTGGCCTCCGAAACACATGCGTGAATGGGCGTGCCTTCGCTGAAGGTTGAGCGTTGGACTGGCAACTCAGCACCATAAAAATCTACTGCCCATCATTAGCAGACCGGAGTTCCGTTGTGGCGACCCCTAACTGGTAAAAGCCGAAAAGACAAACAACATCAGCAAAACTGACAAGTAATGATAAAAGTATGTAAAACATGACAAGAGGAAAAGTAAAAGCAAAATATTTCATACATATTATCCAGAAATATCAGTACACACAGGTGCAGCATGATTTCACTAACCACATTGACTGACTAGAAGAAACAAATCTAGATCTCTGCAAATTAATGCCCCAGAGCTTACTATGCAAGATGAATAACATTGTTTAATAAGTTACAAATTTACAGAAAGCAACAGGAGTTTATACTGCAGTATGATATACCACTACAGGTTGTGTAATGCAAGCTAAATAAGCTATAGGAAGATTGGTATAATGTTTAAAGTATTTCCCTTATAGTTACAAGGTACAGGGATTGATTCTTACATGGGTAATTAGCTTAAAATAGCCTACGGGGGCAGTTAGCCTAATACTAATCTATGAACAAAATACAAGGAAGGTTAGTACAAGCAGCATATATATAATCCATAGCAAACATTTACATTTATTAGAAACCTTTACTATATTACTCACAAACATAAACATAATTCTATCTTATATATATATATATATATATATATATATATATATATATATATATATATATATATTGTAAATACATCATTACAGGGATAACCTCATGACTGTGTACATGTTAGTAGGGTTCCTTAATAAAATTCTGACTCTGTTTTTACTAACTCCAATAACACTGATTTCGAAAGATCTCAGTAACTTGATTGTGACCCCAAGAACATTTACTACTTATATATGCAAATTCTGAGACCGTTGCTATTTTAGGGCAAAGAAAAGTCCTTGAGATACTGCAATTTCAGTCATTCATGGCAAAATGCCAGAATTGCACATAAGTGATCTTATATTAGTGGTGATCACAAAAATTGCACATTAGGGATCTTACATAACACTGTTGGTCATAAGCTTAGCATTTGGTAGTCATCTATAAATGCAAGAGCCATATGCAGACTAGGTTCATGGTATAGGGATATTCTGTGACCTACATTGGCAATAATCCAAGACTGGGTATGGGTATATTAGGATTTACCCATGGATGGCATAGCTTGATCATAAAGGTGAAGCCTGAGTGATTACACAAAGCCAACTGTGGGTAAATCCTGTGATACTGATACCCAGTCATGGATTAGTGCTATTATACAATGATATTATTTAAGAAAGAAATTGGTTACCTATGTTAAATGGGTCTATATTATAACAACGAATGATCAGATGATCGAACGTTGTTATATCAACCCCTAAATCCCGAATACTCAAAACAGCAAACAACCAGAACAGTGATTTTTTTCCCAGAGGAAAAAATTGCTGTTCCCAAAAAAAAAAACCCACTAAATAAACTGGGGGGCATTGCCCCCCACACCCACTAGTTAAATATACCAACTCCAAGATCACACTACAGTGGAAGAAACGGTACAACACACGGCCGGCCCAGCAATTTCTTTCCCTGGGGAAAAAAATTTGCTGATCCAGCCGTTCGCTATTTTGCCAGTTTGACACTTTGTGTTCAACCTAACAGCGTTCGATCATCTGATCGTTCGCTGAACTAAAATAGACCCTCTTAAATAATGTCATTGTATAATGCTACTGTAATGTTCTTCTGCTTCCTCCACTCAGTACTAATGTACTGTGCATGTGTATGGATGTCTCTGTGTTTATACATCAGTCAGTGCAGGGCAAGACAGGCACAAAGAATCAATCAATCACAGTAGTAGTCTGTATCTTTATATCTGTCTTTTTTTAATATTGACGGATTACATCTCAGCTGATTTCTTCAAGTATTATTTGCAGAGTAAGAAATAAAGGGAGGCAAAGGGTATAAAAATAGAACAAGAGTATTTGGCATCAACGTATATTCTCAAAATTACCAGGAGAATGAAACTCTATAACATCTGGGATTATTCAATAACAGTGATCCTTATTACTTTATGAACATTTTTACAAGGGACAGGGCAGAAATATAAGGAAAATAAGGGTCATTCTGCAAAAGTATGCACATTTGAGAGGCAGTGTTACTGGCAGTATAATCGACTGTACAGCTGGTAAGCATTCCACTCAACTGTGTAGAGTTTTGCAGAGCATCCCTCATTTTATCATATTTTGCTCTGTCTCATGTAAAATACGCTTTGGGAGTTATGTAACATATGCCAAGGGAATCGGCTGCTGAAGCATCGTCAAGGGGACGGACTTCTTTCTTTTGGTGCATGCTATCAGCAAGCATATTTTTGAATGATAAAAGACATTTTCTTGTTTAGACGTCAATAATGTATGAATTAAAGATGTATACAGAATACAAAACACTTGCAGTCTGCTTTTTGAGAATAAAAAATCAAAAGCTAACTAAAAGACATGTATTATACTACTGATGTATATTTCTGACTTTCAGTTTTATTAATATACCTCTGCTGTATATTTACGTATTATGACAATTATGACTGCATTACTGTTTATTTAAATCTGTGTGATTTTATACATATTACTGCTAATGTCAAATCACCAGAGTCATACTGAAAAAACATCCTTGGATCAAATCCTTTATCCTGTTAACAAATATAAAATAAATAAACAAATATGGCACAAATGGGAGATTAGATACGTTTCTTTGCAAAATGTAGAGCATGAGCAAAATGAGCAAAGAAGACCATTCACCTTAAAAATCCAGCAAACATGACTTCAAGTTTATAGGATCATAAGAAATTACTAAACTATCGACCAGCAGGTCATTTCAAGCATAGCCGTTTCATCCCAATGTAATACCATAGATACTCTAGTCAGTACCAAGGATTGTATTTAGAAATGACTGCCCATGTCCAGGAGGATTGTGGGAACAATCCCTGATATGAATTTATGGTGCCCCATCCACTTGTCCAGGTTCCTTTTGAACAGTGTCATACAGGTGCTCTGTTTCACATGAACTGGCAGCCTATTCCAAAAACACAGAAGTCACTGGGAGACAAATCTGTCCCTCCAGCATGTCCTATTCAAGTCACAGGCCATATTTAGGTCCCTGGAATGGTTAGCTCTAGTCCCATTTGATTTACGAACATGCAGCAAATTCATTAGCTTTAGGTCTGAGATTGAGCTATAAGCAAGACATAAGTCTCCCCTAAGAAGTCAATACAATACTGAATACAGTGACAGGGACTGTAGTCTGTAAGGCACATGCTGGAGTCCCTTGATCTTTGTTAAAAACCATCTCTCCAATTGTTGCAGGTGCTTTATACTGTACATGCCAAAAGTGGCATTATACTCAGTTATGACTAACTTTGTCATTTTCATATTTTTTAATTTGGTAGAGCATAGTTGAGTGCCTGTTTGGTAGAGCATAGTTGAGTGCCAGTTGTTGTTGTTGTTATTTGTCTTTTGATAAGCATGGTAAAATAACAGCAGAACATTTAACTAAATAATAGTACTGCAACTATCTCAGCAAATCTGCCATAACCACAGTCCCTAAGATACAATAATATAGCAATAACCCATGCCTGGGTGTGGGTAGTGCTGGATTTACTCACGGTTGGCGTGGTTTGGTCACGAGGGCGAAGCCCGAGTGGCCAAACAAAGCCAACCATGGGTAAATCCAGCATTACCCACACCCAGAAGTGGTTATTGCTATATAATGACATTATTTAAGAAAAAAATAATTACTTTTCTTAAATAATGGCATTGTATAATGCCTCCTTGCTGCCCTTCTGCAGCTGTCTTGTATTCTGCGGCAGTTCTGATGTACTGCACATGCGTATGCCTACACAGTACATCAGAGCTGTGGGCAAAAGCAATGGAGAAAGCAAGATCTCCATTGCTTTTTACTGTTTTGCTATGTTAAATGGGTTTAACATAGCAAGACAGCTTTAAAAAAGCAATGGAGAATCTCTGTTGCTTATTTTAAAAAATCTCGCTATGTTAAACCCATTTAACATAGCGAGACAGTTTTGTAAAAAGCAATGGAGAAAGCAAGATCTCTGTTGCTTTTTACAAACTGTTTCGCTATGTTAAATGGGTTTAACATAGCAAGACAGGTTTAAAAAAAAAAGCAACAGAGAAATCAAGATCTCCGTTGCTTTTTACACACTGTCTCGCTATGTTAAAGGAGTTTAACATAGCGAGACAGCTTTAAAAAAAGCAACGAGATCTCCGTTGCTTTTTTTAAACCTGTCTCGCTATGTTAAACTCCTTTAACGTAGCGAGACAGTGTTTTAAAAAAGAATTATACTAATGGAAAAAGTCCTGGCGACCGGACCTTTTTCCATTAGTATAAGTCGATTTAGAACATGCACGCTGACCAATCAGCATGCATGTTTTGGAATATTAATGGGGGGTCATGGTATAATATAGCAATAACCCATACCTGGGTGTGGGTAATGCTGGATTTACCCACGGTTGGCGTGGTTTGGTCCGAGGCGACCCGGGGACCAAACAAAGACAACCGTGGGTAAATCCAGCATTACCCACACCCAGAAGTGGGTTATTGCTATTATACAATGACATTATTTAAGAAAAGAAATAATTACTTTTCTTAAATAATGGCATTGTATAATGCCTCTTTGCTGCCCTTCCGCTGCTGTCTGGTGTTCCGTGGCAGTTCTGATGTACTGCGCATGCCTACGCAGTACATCAGAGCTGTGGGCAAAAGCAACAGAAAACGCAAGATCTCCGTTGCTTTTTACTGTCTCACTATGTTAAATGGGTTTAACATAGCGAGACAGCTTTAAAATAAGCAACGGAGATCTCCGTTGCTTATTTTAAAGCTGTCTCGCTATGTTAAACTCATTTAACATAGCGAGACAGGTTAAAAGCAACGGAGATCGCAAGATCTCTGTTGCTTTTACTGTGTCGCTATGTTAAAGGAGTTTAACATAGCGAGACAGCTTTAAAAAAAGCAACGGAGATCTGCGTTGCTTTTTAAACCTGTCGCTATGTTAAACTCTTTTAACATAGCGAGACAGTGTTTTATACTAACGGAAAAAGTCCGAGCGACCAGACCTTTTTCCGTTAGTATATTGAGGGATTTACAACGGGCACGCTGGTTGGGCTGGCCAATCAGCGTGCACGTTTTAGAGAAGGCATTGTATAATATTTAATAACCTACGTTTTAATTATTCACTTCTTGTATAAGGATCAAACCCTGTGCATGGAAACTCACAGTTGTATCCTCCAACCATACAGTGACACTTTAGTTCTGAAAATGTTGAAGAGAAATAAATATTTGGTGGTGTTGAAAAAAAAAAGCATTTCTTGTTTCTTAAGATTGTGAGTGTATGAATGGTGTTGGGGCCATGGTGGTGTTTGTCGGTAGCTGTGTCCAGATAAATAAACTGATTATAACAAATTGTCACTTTTACATAACAAGAATATGTATGATTTAAAGTTTTCTGTTCCATATTGTTTTCTTTAATGTCTTGTTTTGTAGAAATATCATATTTGTAGTATTAGGGGTTAACACTCGATTAACGGATTTTGCAATATATGCTACATAAAACAAATGCAGAAAATGACATCTGCAATCTCTTTGCTGCTCTTTTGCACATATTGCAGTGACTAGTTTAAAAAGTATGAGTAAAAGATACAAACAATTAGAAAATGTTTATTGTAAAAATATGATTCATAGTTTGGATTTTAGAAATTCAAGTAATTCAAGTACTCAGTACTTTTCATTTCTGATGCTTGTACTTTGGCATAAGGCATTATGAACTAAATTTTTTATGTGGTGTCTTACTTAGAATATCACTGGGTTGTTAGGCTCTTAAATTCTGTATTAGAACATACATTTCCCACCTCTGGAGCAGATAAACCTCAAGGCAAAACTTTTTCTTACAGGTTCATAGGTAAAGTATTAGGTTACCTGCCCTTCTGGGCCATTTCAAACCTACCCAATTTCCCTTTCAAAGGTGAAAATAACCCCCAACTGTTTTGTCATTTGAGCTTTATCACTAGCACAATATGACATTCTTTTTTTATTGCCTATAGTAAGTGTCTAAGAGGTATATTGAGAAAATGCTTCTTCAGCTTTCCTTCTGGTGTTCTGTGCAGAAGCTTTCTAACCTTCTCTTCATTGGTTCTTAACTTACAATTACAAATGAAGAGTCAACTCCATGACCCAGTCAAGTCCAGTTTAGGTGAGAAACAAGATAACTGGCTTCCTTCACCATTATGACTATTCTTGTTTTTTGTTTTCAAAGCAATGGACAGAACTGTTTGAAGCAATCACATTAGCAGAACACTTATGTACAACATCCAGCCTCTAGGAGGTGCTCTATAATGCAATGTTCTGCAATCTAGCCTAAGATCTGTTCACTCCTGGGTCTTACAGATGTTTCTTTGGTCTTATATAAGATCAGTCAGCACTTAAAAAGAAAAGCACACTCTGATTAGTGGAGAGCTTCTGTATAAGGGAGTTGAGACTTATAAACTTTTGTAACTGAAGAAGGCAAGCACAGAAACACGACTGAAAGCATAAAAAGTTTAAAAGTTTAATAAGGTAAGTGCTTTCATACCAAGTACTGTTGCTTCATCAGACCATATAAAAGCTTACTAAACTTTTTATGCTTTCAGTTATGTTTCTGTGCCTTGTCTTCTTCAGTTACATTGGTCTTTGGCTTGGAGGCACAGTTTATTCCTTCGGGATTTTATCTTTTGTTTCTGGTACTTATGAACCTTCCTCCATCTTATAGGTTGGTTCATAGGTTGGTACTAGGCTATTGGCCCTAGGGCCTATACAAGCCTAGCCAAACAATTTCCTGGATATTTCTTCCTACAATATTTACTTCCCTGGACCCCTGTCTAGCAGGGCGACTGACATGATCCACGGGGTGAATTTCCTTTCTCCCATCCAATCGTCAAGGTTCCTTTTGAAGAGGGCCAAGGAGGCGTTCTGCTTGATATGTATGGTCAGTCTATTCCAGAGTATGGGGAGTCTCTGGGTCAGGAACCTCTTCCTCCAGCATGTTTTGTTCATTGTGATGACAAGTTTAGATCCCCGGAGTGTGTGGCTCAGAGGGATTGGGATTTCTTTAAGTGGTGCATGTCCAACAGCTCAGGGTTTGACATGGCCTTGTATGTTAAGCAGAAATCACCTCTGAGTAGAAGATATGCCACAGAATATAGCTGGAGATTTTTTAGATGGTCAGCATAGGGCATCTGCTTTAGGCCTGTGATTCTTTTAGTGAGGTATTTCTGTGGCCTTTCCAGCTGTTGCAGATGTCTTGTGAGGTACATACCAAATTGAGCATTGTACTCTATAATGCGTCTAATGAGGGATGAGTACAGCGGGACAATGACCTCCTTTTTTCTGGATGAAAAGCCCTTAGTGATGAGGTGTGCCATATAAAAGGATTTCCTGATTGTTGTGGTGTGTGTGTATATATATCTATATATATATATATATATATATATATATATATATATATATATATATTTGCAGCATTTTTTTCTTAAATGACTAGTGCTAGGAGACTTTGCAGAGAGTTGACATTACAGAACACAAACTATGGGCCATGGTGTCAGTCATCAAGTTTACATTACAGTTTTCCATGACTGCTGACCTTATATATCTTTTTTTATTGTTTCATACTGATTACAATAATAAAAAATGGAATTTAAAATGCTTTTCACCTCATTTCTATTCAGAAGTCCACTGTTTTAGTAAAAGCATTCCATCACTAACCAGATAGTATAGACCAGAGACATTTTCTTCAGCAGGACCAACAGGAGATAGCTGTGATGATAGAATACCTGTTCACTGACATTGGGAATGCTGTAAAAAGAGGGGAAAAGTCCCTGTTGTCCACAGTTCTTTCCCAACACTGTTGCCAATAACATAACTCACTCATCCTTGAAGTCAGTGACTGATTTTCAGCAAAGTTCAGCTGGAAATAATGCCAACTTTAGCTACTTCAAAGCAAAATACAGAGTAGGCCACAAAAGCTGATTGATGGCAGCCATCACCACACTAAGAGCAGCCTGTCTCTAGTCTTGTGCATACCTCTCACCTGTTTTTTATAACATGTCCTGATTTTTGCCTTATATTTTTGGTCTGCTTCTCATAAAAGTATGTTTTTTTGGCAAATTATTGAGGATTGAATTCAGAAATGAATGACAGACATTTGAGTTTCAGACTTCATATCTTTCAGAAAATTCATGGTAATGAAAAACCTGTTATTCTATCCACTTTCTAAGTTTGTAAGGGCAATATTTAAAAAGTGTCCTTATTTTTGGTACTTTGCCCCCCCCCCATTATTTATGGCTTTGTCCAGATTTCTTGCTGTAAGAGGTTGAGAGGTATGGCCTTGTGCTCTCTGCAAATGGCCTTGTGCTTTCTGCAAAACTGAACTGAAACAAATTTTCCTTTTTTATTCTCCACTTTTTTTTTCAGTTGTTAAATATCCTGCAACATTACAAACAGTAGTGGTTTATATTTCATGTGAAAAGGCAACCCATGAAAGATAGTGATAAATGCACAGAATAAGACATCTGTCCTCAGCAGGCTGAAATACTAGAATAAGTTTAACTGTAGGGAGCCCATAACCGGGGACACTCCTCAACAGTCAGCAATTGAGTTTATCTCCTCTACAAGTCATGACTCAGCATTGCTTGGCTGCCAAGCTTAGAATGTGATCCAATATTTTGCTAACACAAACTTTAAAGTACTGTACTAGGCAAGCTATACTACATACAGCAATATTTGCACACTTTGCCTAATACTCTAGTGGAAGTGCATGCAGCTGGCATTTTAGACACATACATTAATCCTCATATTTCTTGTTTTTGGGTTTTTGGACAGACAGCCCAGCTTCCAGTGTATGGCACATATAATTTTACAATCTATAACATATCTACTGTAAAGCTGTTTTCTAAAAAGTTACGCATCTGAAGTCACAAATGCCTGACAGAATCCATCAGATCCTCCATAAGGAAAACTTCATGTACAATTTGATAGTACCAGAAAAATCCTGTATGTTGTATTGTGGCAACATTTTATACACATTTTCTGATCTTAGAGGAGCTTAGAAATGGTACCAGGGAAAGCAGACATTAGAAAGTCAGGACTTTCATGCTGACCACTTTACAATATTGCCCCTCCACCCACAAAAATGTAGTATAAGACTTTATTATTCTTGAATAGCTTATTTGGTTCAGCTGGAATGACCTTCAGTCCCTGTAGAATTTGGTAATATGATCTTTGGTCCCTGTAGAATTTGGTAGGTGAAGTCCCATGTGTTTCCTTACATGACAACAGAGTCTGTGAAGTTCAAGCAAAACTGCATACTTTGTTATTCAGTGAGACACACTCTCTTAATAGGGCTAAATCCAATGTGCTAATAGAGACCTGTTATGAGTGGAACCTAGCTGAAGTTAGATCAGAATGATCATTATCAATAGTTCAGTAGGCTGCATTTTTGCCAACTCTTATACTAGGTGCTTGAATTCATGTTCTGTTAGACACTATACAGCAATATGACTGAGAAGCTATATACCTGAGGTACCATTGTTTACATGTATTAATCCTACTCCTGAGGTACTGTTGTTTACATATAGTAATCCTACTCCTGAGGTACCATTGTTTACATGTATTAATCTTACTGCTGAGATACCATTGTTTACATGTATTAATTGTACTCCTGAGGTACCATTGTTGTTTACATGTATTATTAATCATATTCCTTAGGTACCATTGTTTACATGTATTAATCTTACCTGTTGTTTACATGTATTAGTCCTAGTCTTCAATTACCATTGTTTACATGTATTAATCCTACTCCTGAGGTACCTTTGTTTACATGTATTAATCCTACTCCTGAGGTACTATTGCTTACATGTATTAATCCAACTCCGGAGGTACGTGGTTCACATGTATTAATCTGAGGTTCCTTCTGCCTGAGCTGGTAGTAGCTCAGATGGCTGTAACACATACCATTGAACTTACTGAAAACAATGCGTACAGACATCACTGTGATCCTTTCCAGAACACCCAGTTTAGAGAATGGCTGGCTAGATGGATATCCAGATGGAATACAGGATTTTCCCCAGTGTCCTGGACAAATTACCCATAAAGCACGAATACCACCACAGAGAGCCAATAAAAAAATAAAGTCATGCTTATAGTGACTGACCCAGTCAATAAAAAGGGGGTTGACAGTTGGTATAATAGTTAAGGTGGTGACCTCATAGACAGAAGGTACAGAGATTTAATTCTCACCTTTGAAGGGGAAATTGTCTAGGCTTAAAATAGCCCACAAGGGCAGCTAGCCTAGAACTTGCCTATGAACTTAATTCAATAAATAAAGTTTACAGGAAGCAGCAGAACATTTAAGAGTAGTCGGAAAAAAGTGAAAGACATTTACAAACAAAAAAAATAAAACTGAGGCAAAGCAACAAGGAAAACAATTTAGACAAAATAACATAATGCAAGATGACAACCGATTCTGTGAAGAGGTTGTGGCAGAAAACAGGAGTATGAGGCAATTACATTTCAGCATACAGTAAACTCTCAGTTAACCAGAACTAAAAAAAGAAGCGGCAAAAAAAAAAAAAATCGAAGAAATACAGTACAATTTTCATGTGCTGCACTTTATGTTTTCCCCTGCAGAAACATACCTTACGTTTTTTAGAGTTTTAAAATGGAAGATAGGAAGAAAGGAATAAATTCCCTCTCTCTCTCCCCAACTTGAGAACAAGTGAAACCAAACAGATAGAATAGGGTACACAGTATTAGTCAGGCCTATTGTTAATAGTAACTCTCAAGCAACCAGAAACTACAGTTATCCGGCATTGACCAATATCCATGGGTCCCAGTTAACTGAGAGTTTACTGTAATAAGTTAATAGTAAAACCACAGTTGGGTTGCCTGATGTGGTGGACCTGATGGACATGTCAATGATATGCTACATTCAATTCTTAGGAGAAAAAAAAACAAAAAGAAAAACTGAGCAAGACTACTAGGAATGCCCTTCTAATCTGTATACTCTCACTATCAGGCTCACTAACATCATTGGGAGTAAGAACTAAACCAGGCTGCATTCTCTTAATGAATATAAGGAGGTCTCTAATGTAGTATGGTGGCACAGCAAGCAAAAAACAATGAGCTAGAAAACTAGAGTCAAAAACATCAAGTTACTTGGACTATGGAAGAGTCCAACTCAGTAACTGTTGTCTCTAAATTCTGTCTGCCTGAATGCAGTCACTGCATTCCTCTTAAAATTAAAAACTGCTCACAGGAAATAAATAGTAGTGCACCACCTCACGGTACTATCTCCATTCATTTTATTAGACATTTATGGGCTATTATCTATCTATAAACCTATAAAATAATGAGAAGTATCAGACAGATTACATCTGGCATAAAATCACTGGTAGCTGTAGGCAAGGGGATCTGAAACACAAGACATTTCCTTAACTTATGAAAAGACTTTCTATGTTGCAGTGTCAGTGGCACAGCAGGTAGCACACTCACCTTTGGTACAGAAGGCTCTGAGTTCTACTCTTACACCAGGTAGATTAATTGTTAGCACTGTAGTGCAGCATAGGGGGGTGCTGCTCTCTGTAGTATGCTATCCTTTGGATGTGATGTTAAATTAAGACCCCATCCGCTGAACTAGCTGGTAGTTCAGGTGGATGTAAAAGATCCTGTGGCACCTACTGAAAAAAGTAGGGGAAGTTTCCCTGGCCATATTTCCCATAGCAGTATAGATACCACATCAGGTCTCTGCTGAAAAGAGGCTGTTAGCCTAGTGGGACTAACCTGATCATCAAAGGATAAATAAATAAAATGCTTACTTAATTTTTCCAAATAAATCCATTTTCTCTTAAATTACCCACACTACTGATCTTTAAGTTCTCAAATGAACAAGTTTGTGTAAACAATGTTCATGAGTTCAAGATATTCATGGTAAAATAATCAACAACCATGAGGTCTCGTCAAATGGATCTCAGCAAGCAGCCCCATGATTCAGAGGGATAAAGTCCTTACTGTATCCGAGATGATCCATGTTCGATTAGTAACTCAAGTGCTGGAGGAGGTCAGGGTAGGATGGGAGTGAGTGGCCGATGCCAGCTTGTCCATCCTGAGGAGATGGAGGCAGACTATAAGCAGTATATGAGTTTGGTGAACTCTGTGCTACATAAGTGTTGAGCCACTTAGTTTGGTGGTTGTAGAAGCATGCACGCACTTCCCAAGAGCAGTGATCATGGAGATGGCATGGCTGTTGCAAAAAACAGAGGTTAGGGCACACTCCCCATCAACAGTATGACAGCATCCTCGATCTTCTCAACGGCACTAGATGTGGGTTAGAATGAGCCTGGGGAAGGCTAAGGTGGGTCCGGTAGACCTGGAAAATGAAGGCAGCTGGTACCAGCAGCTGGTTAGCTGCAGGGAGAAAAAAGAACAGATCTGAGCAGTGGTCTAAGAGGGGAAGTTTCCAAGGATGTCAGCATAAATGCTAAGCAAAGGTTCAATTCAAAGGCACTTTGCAGAAGTCTGTCTTTGACAGAAAGGCCATACCACCAGATTCTTCTAGGACTGCCAGAAGAAGCAAGTTACAAGAAGTGACGAAAAACCTTTACCACAAGGTAATGCAAGGAGGCACTGTTTTTTGACAAAGAAGGACACTCAAAAAAATCAGATCCTGCAAGCATATAGGTGATGGACACAGATATGGAGGAACTACTTACTGCGAGTGACTTGAACATTAAGAAGGTGACTGCTACAGATGCAGTCACTCAGATTAGCAATTTTGTTAGGTCTGCTGAGGGTGTGTCTGGACTTTGTTTTTATGTGCTGTATTACATTACAGAACTAAGTCTGCATATCCATTGGGATGCTACAGATGAAGTTAACTGCACTTACAATATGAACATCTGACAGATCTTTTTCATGGCATGCCATTCTGGAGCTTTAAGGACGATGGGGTCTCTTAAATCGCCTTTATTACTTATGCCGCGATACACATTAATGCTGTCAAGAAAGTAGAAAAGAAAAAAGGAACAAAGCTGTTATAAGACATTACTGGTTACTGAGACCTTTACCAGAACCTTTTGAAGGCCAAGTTGACTGTTTCCTGCTAGAAAAAAGAATCCGCTCTGCTACATCTCTAATATATGGTAAATATATTAAGAACAATAACAAACCATGCAAGGCTTTCCTTTTACTCCAGTCCTTGAAATCCCAATTGATCCTGTCATGTTCATGCCACTTTTCTTAATGTGTTTTCTATGCCCCTTTTCTTGACGTGTTTTTTTCTAAGCATGAAAAGTTCAACGTCCCTCCCCCCACTCATCTAGACCTCTTAAGAATTAGGTACTTTATCCTGGCTGGGTTATGGGGAACTAAATGTTGGAAATCTCTGAATATGGCAAAGGCAGTAGTATTTGGAGTCCTTCCCTTAAGAAATGGCCCCTTTACCCAGAAATGGATACCCTCCAAATGATGTCCCTCTTTACAAAGACAGGCATCTGAGTGCAACAGTATGACTCTAAGTGAAGTGTTTATGGCACTTTTTCCACTGCCCTGAATGTGGTGCATTTTACTGTATATAATAGCATACTTATGTTTTAAGGTTCAGTATTTCTTATTCCCTCATTCTTTTTGAGTGAGCGCTAAGGCACACAAGTCCTTTTGTCTGTCTATTCTGTCTCAGGAGCTGCAAAGCAGAAGATTTTCTGAAGCAATGAAGTGTAGTAGTCAGACCAGCCCTCACATTCTACTTAAATGTTAAAAGGTCTAGAATAAACAGACTAAAATTATAGCAACAGAAGATGAGAGGTGACCTGAAACTACTTAATGTGAAAATCTATGTATTAGCTCATAGCTTACAGACAGAAAAACTGCTGTTCCTATGTGTTCTAGAGCCTGAATACAATGTACAGCACCAAATCCCTACTTAAGATCTTCTTCTTCTTTTGGATATTCCCATTAAGAATCACCACAGCAGATCACCTGTTTCCATTTCTTCTTGAACTCCGCATCTTGCTCTGTCACACCAACCACCTGCATGTCCTCACTCACTATATCCATAAACCTTATCTTAGGCCTTCCTCTTTTCCTGTTACCTGGCAGCACCATCCTTAGCATCCTTGTCCCAATATACCCAGCATCCATCCTCAGCACATGCCCAAACCAAGGCAATCTCACCTCTCTGGCTTTGTCTCCAAACCGTCCAACCTGAGCTGACCCTCTAATATACTGATTCCTAATCCTGTCCATCCTTGTCACACCCAGTGCAAATCTTAACATCTTTAACTCTGCCACCTCCAGCTCTGACTCCTCCCTTTTTGCCACTGCCACCGTCTACAATCCATACAACATAGCTAGTCTCACTACCCTCTTGTAGACCTTCCCTATCACTGTTACTGGTACCCGTCTGTCACAAATCACTCTTGACACTCTTCTCCACCCATTCCACCCTGCTTGTAATCTCTTCTTCATCTCTCTTCCACACACACCATTACTCTGAACTGTTGATCCCAAGTATTTAAACTCATCCACCTTTGCCAACTCTACTCCCTGCATCCTCACCATTCCTCTATCCTCCCTCTCATTCACACACATATATTCTGTCTTAGTCCTGCTGACCTTCATTCCTCTTCTCTCTAGAGCATATCTCCACCTCTCCAGGGTCTGCTCAACCTGTTCCCTACTCTCATTACAGATCACAATGTCATCTGCAAACATCATAGTCCATGAGGACTCCTGTCTGATCTCTTCTGTCAACCTGTCCATCACCATTGCAAATAAGAAAGGGCTCAGAACTGATCCTTGATGTAATCCCAACTCCACCTTAAATGCATCTGTCACTCCTACTGCAGACCTCACCACTGTCACACTACCCTCATGCACATCCTGCACTACTTTTACATACTTCTCTGCCACTCCCAACTTCCTTGTACAATACCACAACTCCTCTCTTTCTGACCTTCTCTATACTTCTCCATCAACACTCAGAGCAAACATTGCATCTGTAGTGCTCTTTCCCAGCATGAAACCATACTGCTGATCACTAATCATCACCTCCCTTCTTAACCTAGCTTCCACTACTCTTTTCCATGACTTCATGCTGTGACTGATCAATTTTATTTCCTCTGTAGTTGCTACAACTCACCCTTATTCTTAAAAATCGGTACCAAAACACTACTCCACTCCTCAGGCATCCTCTCACTTTCCAAGATGTCACTAAACAATCTGGTTAAAAACTCCACTGCCATCTTTCCTAAACACCTCCATGCAGCCTTTCCATTCTTCATCCTCTTCATAGCTTTTCTTACTTCCTCCTTGCTAATCCATTGCACTTCATTCTCTTCATTCATCAGCCCTTCAAAGTACTCTTCCCATCTGTTCAACACACTCTCCTCGCTAGTGAGTACGTTTCCCTCATTATCCTTTATCACCCTTACCTGCTGCACATCTTTCCCAGCTTGGTCCCTCTGTCTAGCCAATTGGTACAGGTCCTTTTCTCCCTCCTTAGTGTCCATCCTTTCATACAACTCTCCATACGCCTTATCCTTAGCCTTCACCACCTCTCTCTTCACCATACATCTCATCTCCTTATACTCCTGTCTATTTTCATCTCTCTGACAATCCCACTTCTTCTTTATCAACATCTTGCTTTGTATACTCTTCTGTACTTCCTTATTCCACAACCAGGTCTCTTTATCCTCCTTCCTGTGTCCAAATGTCACACGAAGCACCCTTCTAGATGTCTCCCTTACCATCTCTGCTTTAGTTACCCAGCTATTCGGTAACTCTTAACTGCCACCCAGTGCCTGTCTTAACTCCTCCCTAAACTCCACCTCACAATCACCCTTTTTCAACTTCCACCATCAGATCTTTGGCACTACCCTCACACTCCTCCTCTGCTTGATCACCAACGTCATTCTACAGACCATTTTATGCTGCCAAACTACAGTTTCCCCTGCCCCCACTTTACAGTCTCCAATCTCCTTCAGACTGGCCCTCCTACATAGGATATAATCCATGTGTGTGCATCTTCCTCCACGCTTGTATGTCACCCTATGCTCCTCCCTCTTCTTAAAATACGTATTCACCACAGCCATGTCCATCCTTTTCACAAAATCCACCACCATCTGACCTTCTGCATTCCTCTCATTAACACCATACCTACCCATCACTTCCTCATCCCCTCTGTTCTCTTCACCAACATACCCAGTGAAATCCACTTCAGTCACCACTCTCTCACTATTGGGTACACTCGCAACCACTTCTTCCAACTCACTCCAAAATTTTTCTTTCTCATCCATCACACACCCAACTTGCAGAGCATATGCACTAACAACATTCATCATCACACCATCAATTTCCAGCTTCATAAGCATCACTCTATCTGACACTCTTTTCACCTCGAAAACACTCTTGGCATACTATTCCTTCAGGATAACCCCTACCTCATTTCTCCTCCCATCTGCACCATGACAGAACAATCTGAATCGACCTCGGATACATCTAGCCTTACTCCCCTTCCATCTGGTCTCTTGCACACACAGTATATCAACCTTCCTTCTCTCCATCATATCAGCTGGCTCTCTCCCTATACCAGTCATACTGCCAACATTCAAAGTTCCTATCCTCACTACCACACTCCTAACCTTCCACCTCTCTTCCTGCCTTCTAGTATGTCTTCCCTCTCTTCTTCTCCTTTGGCCAACAGTAGCCCAATTTCCACCAACACGTTGTTGGCTAACAGTACTGGTGGTGGTCGTTGTTAACCCGGGCCTCGGCTGATCTGGTATGGAAATCTGTATTGTTGTCTGCATATGTCATTTGGCAAATGTTTTACACCAGATGCCCTTCCTGATGTAACCCACCCCATTTATCCGGGCTTGGGACTGGCACAAATAAATGCACTGGCTTGTGCATCCCCAGTGGCTGGGTTCTTAAGCAGAACCCTGCTTAAGATGATAATAATAATTCAAACCTGTGGAGTTGTAGTAAACAGTTGCTTAGTAATGATTCTAAGGCATTTCACTGCATCCACAGAAAAACTGTCTGAAAGGTCAGTGTTAATTATAGTTAACATACAGCTGTATAGAGTTGGGAGGGTGGCCTAATGGTCATTGCCTTACAAACACAAAGTACAGGGTTTGAGTCTCACAAGGGATAATTGGCTACGCTTAAAATAGCTTGCAAGGGTAGATAGACTAGTACTAATCTATGAACCTATTAATGAATGACCTTGCAATCAGGAGTAGAAGGGTGGATATGGAGAAAACAGAGCCACTGCACAAGGATGACACTGTGGAGAATCACCTAAGTGCACAGCAGACATTATAGGTTATAAGCTCATAGATAAGTACTAGACTAGTCAGCCTTAAGGGCCATTTCATACCTAGACAGTTTCCCTTTTTTGTACTCAAATTAACCTATCCCATTTGGTTAGAGATAGGCCTTAGCTATTCCAGGGTTGATAATTATATACTACCCTTGATGAGAATATCTGACGTCATACCATAGACAATTTGAGGGACACATGCATGGGATAATGCATTTAGGAGCTGCCTCTGTCCATTAGTAGTACAGGGGAAGTCCTGGGCTAAATTTTCTTTTTTCTACCCATAGATCCAAGTTGCGCTTGAATATGGACAAGGATGAATTTTGTTTTATAGGGAGACTGTTCCAAAGCAGCATTATCCTCTGCAAGATATACCCGCCCTTCCAAACTACTCTACTGATGTTGCAGAAGAGGTATATATCCCTATATATCTCTGCATGTAGAGGATTCCAAATAGTCCCAACCTTCATTTGACTTCCAGAGGGTATATATATATATATATATATATATATATATATATATATATATATATATATATATATATATATATGTGAGTGTGTTAATATGTATGTGTGTGTGTGTGTGTGTGTGTATATATATATATATATATATATATATATATATATATATGTGTGTGTGTGTGTGTGTGTTATATATGTGTGTGTGTGTGTGTGTGTGTGTGTGTGTGTGTGTGTGTGTGTGTGTATATATATATATATATATATATATATATATATATATGTGTGTGTGTGTGTGTGTTAATATATATGTGTGTGTGTGTGTGTGTGTGTGTGTGTATATATATATATATATATATATATATATATATATATATATATGTTTATACGTGTGTGTGTGTGTGTGTGTGTGTGTGTGTGTGTGTGTATATATATATATATATATATATGTGTGTGTGTGTGTTAATATATATGTGTGTTTGTGTGTGTGTGTGTGTGTATATATATATATATATATATATATATATATATATATATATATATATATATATATATATGTATATGTGTATGTGTGTTAATATATATGTGTGTGTGTGTGTGTGTATATATATATATATATATATATATATATATATATATATATATGTATATGTGTATGTGTGTTAATATATATGTGTGTGTCTGTGTGTGTATATATATATATATATATATATATATATATATATATATATATATATATATAATGTGTGTGTTAAAGTTCCTTAATTCTTTTTTATGATCTGATCTTCAGTCCTTACTATCTTCTTAGTAACTGACTGTTACAGTGGGCCCAGGACTCTGCATACTATCTCCTCAGAGCATTGACAAATGTTTTCTGGAATGAAGGAAGGAATGAATGAATGAAGGAAAGAAATAAAGAGAAAGAAAAAGAAGAAAGGAAGAAAAAGAAAGAGAAAGAATCTAGGAAGAAATGAGTGGATGGATTGAAAGAGTCATGGCAGCTTTCGGATATGGAAGACCTAAGACACTATCATGACACAGTTTCAAGTTCCATCTCAGTACAAGAGTTGTGGAAGGGAAGAAGGACACATAAACCACTTCTAAAGCTAGAAAAAATAAATTAATATGCTTGGATCAAAAAGTAATAGGCAGAATCACAAATATATTTTTTTGTCATGCTTTGATCAGAAAGTCTTTATTAGATGGACTGGATGGAAGGCAGAGGTGCATTTCCTTTTTCAACAGTGCAACAATGCATTTTGCTAAAAGTTCAGATTGTGGGCCTAAAAAAAGAACCTGTAATTTTTTGCACTCTTTTTTTTGGACCTCTCCCTCCTTTCATCTATGACCAGACATTTTACTATTCAGCAGTACAGCTCCTAGATAAGTCAGAGAGGGGTTCTTGCTCCTGGTAGATAGCGTGAGTGTGCACTGTGCATGGTGCAGATGACAACAGTAAGGGAAAGGGCAGCCTTCTAGACCACCATATATGCATGGCGAGGATTACTGATGGCCTACCTCACTTGGCTACTTAAGAATGTAACTAATATGCCACCTGACCTTGGTTCCCAGTGCCTCTGTCAAGTAAAGCCACTGGAGTGATCCTTGGGATGAATTTTTATTTCCCATCCACTCATCAAGATTTTCTTGAAAAGGGCCAATGAGGTGCTCTGTCTGACATATATGGCAAGTCTATTCCATAGCATAGGCAGTCTCTGGGTTATGAACCTGTCCCTCCAGCATGTTCTGTTGATTGTGGTAATGAGGTTGAGGTCTCTGGAGCATGTGGTGCAGAGGGATTGGGATTTCTTTAGATGTAGCATTTCTAACAGAGCTGGTTCAGACATGGCTTTGCAAGTCAAGCAGAGATCGCCCCTAAGTAGGTGATATGAGACAGAGAATAGTTGGAGTTTTGTTTAGTCTGTCCATAATAGGACAAATGTTTAAGGCCTAGGATCCTCTTTGGGAGGTACTTTTGTGGCCTCTCCAGTTGTTGCAGTTGTTTAATGAGGTATATGCCAAATGGGGCATTATACTCAATGATTGGCCTAATGAGGGAAGAGTAGAGGGAGACAATGACCTCTTTCTTCCTGGATGCAAAACCCTTAGTAATGAGATGTGTTCTGTGTTCAATGGACTACCATCGATGTGGTAATTCATGGGAACCATTGGATCCTCATTGTATACGGTTGTTTTTTCTCCTTTATAACAGCATAATCAATAACAAGTATTTTATCTAGTGTGTCCAAAGTTCATCAGGAGGATACACCATAGAAGCCATCTCATGTCTCTACAATGCTCATACATCAGATGTCTTCTTGAAGTCCCAGTGACAGCATATCCTGAGAGAAGACCTCTCATGATCATCTGGAGGTGTACAGCTGCTGCTGCATAAATAGATCTCACATGAAAGGGTGCTATGTAACCAAAATTCCAGCTCATCATTCTGCTGCCAGATCAAACTGGTCCTGGCATTCAGGTGATTTTACTCAGAAAGAAAAATCCAGGAAAATTCACTGGTCTGCAGATAGGACTTAAGAAGGTTAAGTACATGGACCATCTTAGGAAAAAGTACCAGAATGTATTAAAATCACTAGATCCTGTTTAGAAGAACTAAAAACCCAGATATGCCCCACTAGAAGAACAGAATGCACTATATATTTTTCTCTCCATAGGGCAGTTACAATTATGAATCCAATAAATGAACACAAATCCAGTCCACGTAATAAGTGCAACAATGTTTTTTAATAACTTAAAAAACTAATAAATGAGTGCTTTCGTCTGAGACTCAGACTTCTTCAGATGGAAGCACTGGTGCCAATAACCTAGTTATATACATATTTTCTAACACAATAATTACCAGTCAATTAACCAATAAAACTTTTCAATAAATTTTTAAAGAAATATGCTACCATCTATCCTAAAATAATACTTTAAGAATTATTCATGATATGTATGTTGTATTACAAAACATTTTATGTTCTATGTATAATAAAACATAACAATAATATGTAAAAAAATGAAGAATTAAAAAAAAAAAAAAATAATATCAACAATCAAGTTGATATATAATATAATCATCAAATACAATCAGCTCTAGCTGTTAAAATGGATTTAATGCTTATGTATTCATTAAGACCTGGTGGTATATTTGCCCTCAGCCTAAGTTGCCATTTGAGTTCTTTATTTAGCAAATAGGTTTTAAAATTTCCCCTTCCCCTACAACTATTTTCTTTTACTAAATCAATAATACCAAACCTGTAACCATTAAAAGAAGGGCATATTGAACCATGCTTATATAAGGCGTTGGTAACTTTGCCTGTTCTAATATCATATTGATGTTCATACATACGCTCTTTTAAAGACCTTTCAGTTTTCCCTATATAAAATGCACTACAGGATTTACATAGAGTGACAAAAAGGCAGGAGTTAAAGCTGGATGTGGCAGAGTTAAAGATGTTAAGATTTGTACTGGGTGTGACGAGGGTGGACATGGTCAGGAATAAGTATATTAGAGGGTCAGCCCAGGTTGGAAGGTTTGGGGACAAAGCCAGACAAGCAAGATTACGCTGGTTTGGAAATGTGCTGAGGAGGAATGTTGAGTATATTGGGAAAAATATGCTAAGGATGAAGCTACCAGGTAACAGGAAAAGAGGAACGCCTAAGATAAGGTTTATGGATGTGGTGAGAGAGGACATGCAGGTGGTTGGTGTGACAGAGCAAGATGCAGAGGACAAGAAGAAATGGAAACAGATGATCTGCTGTGGTGACCCCTAATGGGAACAGCCGAAAGAAGATGATGATATATATACATATATATATATATATATATATATATATATATATATATATATATATATAAAGAGAGAGAGAGGATAAACTATCACTCAGTTGAAGGTAATGTACATATAAAATAAATACATAGTATTAGAATATTCTGTGATTACTACATCTACTTCTGAGTCATCCCTGGCCCTCCCGTTTCTGAACTTTCCAGTTTGTTCCCACCATCTGAAAAACCCGGCTCAGGCTTCTATAGGCCGCTTATTTTTTCAGTGTTTTCAAGACTTTTGGAGTTATTCTTCCCAGACATAACTAAACTGTCTTTCGGCTTTTTCCAGTTAGGGGTCGCCACAGCGGAACTCCGGTCCGCTAATGATTGGCAGTAGATTTTTACGTGCTGGCTTGCCAGGCCTAACGCACAACCTTCAACGAAGGAACGCCCATTCACGCATGTTGACACACAGAAGACGCTCTAACTGAGAATTGAATGGGCAACGTCTAACTGCTTCCCAGACATAATTCTTTCTAAATCAAAGAAATTATCAACTACAAAGTGTCCTTGCAGGAAGCAGATTCCCCTGGCAGACATACATTTTAAATTACTACTTCATCCAGGTTTCTCACACAACACTAGGAGGTGTTTAGTCTGCAAGCATTTCAATTAACTCAGGTAACCTATATGAGATGGAAACATATTTAGAAAATGCCTTGTTGTTTGAAAAGTAAGTTAAAGGCAGCTGTGTCCATGTTTAATTCTTCGTCCTCATCTTCCACCTCTAAAAAGAAGGTGCAGGAGAGCAACACCATCACAGACTGATAGAGAAAGAGGACCACATTCTTACTGGAAAGTCCCAGTCCACAGTAGCTTAAAAGTCCAAGTGCCTGCCAGGGCTAACCTTTAGTAACCTTATTAGTGACACAGCTCCGGCAACCTTATTAGTGACGCAACACCAGGAAACTTATTAGTGACACAGCACCAGGAGCCTTATTAGTGAGACAGCACCAGGAACCTTATTAGTGACATAGCTCCAAGAACCTTATTATTGACACAGCACCAGGAACGTTATTAGTGACACAGCTCCAGGCACTTTATTAGTGACCAGCACCAGGAACCTTATTAGTGAGACAGCACCAGGAGCCTTATTAGTGACACAGCTCCAAGAACCTTATTAGTGAGACAGCACCAGGAGCCTTATTAGTGACACAGCTCCAAGAACCTTATTAGTGACGCAGCACCAGGAACCTTATTAGTGACACAGCACCAGGAACCTTATTAGTGAGACAGCTCTGGGCACCTTATTAGTGAGATGGCACCGAGAACCTTATTAGTGAGACAGCACCAGGAACCTTATTAGTGAGACAGCACCAGGAACCTTATTAGTGACAGAGCTCCAGGCACCTTATTAGTTAAACAGCACCAGGAGCCTTATTATTGACACAGCACCAGGAACGTTATTAGTGACACAGCTCTAGGCACACAGTTCCAGGAACCTTATTAGTGACACAACTTGAAGCACTGGAGGGAATAACATCAGGAATTTCTCAGCTGCCTGCTTCTATCTTCTCTACTCAGCGGGCATCACTGAAAATCTGGGGATAATGGATACCTCAGCAACAGTTCAGGTTCCCTCCTCTCCAATTAGGACTCATCATTTTCTGTCCTTTATCACTGATTATGATTGATTGGCTGTGCTGATAAAGTAACTAGTTTCACTTTTCACTTCCAGGTACTCGACTCCAGACCAAATAGTAGTCTAAGTTGTATACAGTAAGCAACCAGCCCCACTAACATCATCCCATCCTTGTTAGTTATTGTTAGCACTACCAAGTCCACTCATGCTTGCTTCTAGTCTTCAGTGCTATCAATACTTACATAATCAATGTTGGTCTCACTGACTTCACTTCTGAAGACAATGACTCAACAGCTTTTGCCTCACTCATGCAGGCTTCTCTAGTGTCAGGCCTAGCAGCATCAGCAATCAGTTTTTTATATATATATATATATATATATATATATATTTTTTTTTAACACTCAGCCAAAAATTGCAACTTCCACCCCAGATACAATTTGTTTATATTTTTTTCTGTCCCTTAACCCCCCCCCCCCCAAAATTCAGATTAATCAGTATCAGTTCTGCCCATTCAAACTCAGATTATGGTGCATTCACAGATGCATATTATTCTCTGTACAGGCTGACAAACTTTCTTCTCAAAGCAGATCAACACTGCCTGTTCTCTTGACATGATGGTTAAGGTCTCAGCTTGGCAGATGCAAGGGATGTGGATTGCTCCTGACCTCTGGTTAATGGCTAGGCTTGTAATAGTCTGCAGGTAGATACACTGGTGTGAACCAATGAACTGTACATTCCTACAAAAGGAAGATATAATCTAATTCACTTTGCTGCATCCCTCTTCAAAGTGGCCCAAGCAGTTCTTGTTAAAGCAAAACATGTGCAACCTTGGCTGCAATGTCAGACATTTTGGATGATGAGGAATCGGTTGTCTCTACATATTTTCCTCCTGCATACCCTAAATTTGGAGATCTCATGATACTACTGAAGGAAAGTAGCATATGGCTTACAAATGTTCTCCCATTCCCACAAAGATGACTGCAACAGGCACGTTGTGTCTTAAAGCAATCCATTTGTGTAGTGCCCCAGACACCTTTCACAGCATCATAAATCAGAAATGTGAAAACTCGAATATCACAGCCCCATTGCCTAGGAACTGGATGATTTAATAAGGTAAATCCATTCCTGACCAGTCTGTCTCAATAATGGCCCTTAAGAGCAACCCTACAAAATTCAAGGCTGCAGTCAAGGTTGGGAAGTAGATGTGTGCATCTTCCATTATTACCCACATGGCAATAAACTTTCTTACTCGCATGCTGTATTTCTAAACAGGATCATTTATCTGAGACTGCAACAAGAGCTGTAGGGCTACCAAGCAGCAAGGAAAACGACAGACTCAACACCAGTGTAGCTATTGCAACTACTAACGGCTCTTTTATGAACACAGTGATCTACTGAGTTCTGCCACAGCAACACAGAGTATCCTAGTCTCACAGAGGATGTCAGCGTAGTATTTTTTAAATGACTTCCTTAGTGTCCCTGCTAATTAATTGGAGTTAGTCAATATTGTATAGGCTATTATACATGAGAAAAATCAGACTTGTTCTCCAAAGTTGTAAAGCATATCCCTCCAAAATGCACCTTTACCTAGGTGAAGTGGAGTTAGTACACCCCTAATCACCTAGGAATGTTCACACTCCCAGTAGCAGCAATGCAGTGAAAAGACTTCAGACAACATGCAAAAAAAAAGTCATCAGAGTAGATCCACAGGTCTGCATCTTTATTATTTTCACTGTAGTGAACCCTTTTAGGCCAGTTAGCATCAGATCATACATTCTGGCAACATCTCCTCAGAGGAGGCAGCAGGGAGAGTCTCACGCTATAAATCAAAGTGATGAAATAACTAAAAGATCATCACTGGTGGATGGATTGAGTCCAACTGGGTTATTACCCATTTTTATTGGGGGACTGAGTGCACTGTCTGGTTAAATGAACTGATCACAGTTTTATGTGAGGTGATATTTACATAAATATTTTGCAGATTAGAGTAATTCTACTATTTCCCCAAGTGTTGGTTCAGTTCAGTGGATTGTCAACGACTGAATCTAAGTTCAAACAGAAAATATACTGGTTAGCTTGTACATGAAAAAGCAGGGTGAAAAACCATCCATTTGCTTTCTGCAAACAGGGAATTCAGGTATAGGAGTATGACATTCAGATGCTACATTCTGTATGCCAGAGGTGATTATACCAGTGAGCTGAAGCTTTTTGCTGAAAGGTAAACAAGAACATGTTTCAACATGAAGAATTTCCTCATTGCCACAGTAGTGAAATCTATCTTCTTAGCACTGACAAAAGTCAAGTACTATTTTCTCTCCAATTCTCCCAAGAGGGGTGGGGTGGTCAGTGGGGTTTGAGGGAAGGATACTAGCTATGACCTTTCCATGAATCCTGGCCAGTCTGAACTGTGTCTTAATATGACTTTTGGCAAGGTTGTCTGAAAGGCATAAGATGCTTTTTTAATGTTAGTTTTATTGTGTAATTCCCACTTGCAGGACACTTCGATCCCTTTATACAACTGTATATTCAATGGTTTGGGGCTAGGTAGAATTTTGAAAGTAGTTTTCTGTTTAAGGACCAGCTGAATATTTTCTTTTTCTAAAACATTAAATATAGGTGCTAGCTGTTTGCAAAACAAAAAACACTATAACTCCATTACAGTGATAAAGCTTAGGGCCAGGATTTTATTTTATTTAATAATTTTATTAACATTTTAACTAGGAATGTTCAATTGTAAAGTCACATTTTCACAGGAATCACAGTCAGTATAAATAAAGTAATTTGATATTGGATTCAAAGCAGTACTCAGCTAAGAAGCAATGTTTAACAAACTATAGAAATATATTTGTACAATAGATGTGCAGAATAAAACAGATGAAAGCATGGAATGTGCATAGTGACTTTAGAAGTAATATACTCAATGATGTATGCTTAGTAAAGTATTTATGTAGGATTAGAGACTACCGCAGATTTTGGAAACTTTCATTAAAAATAATTTCTGCACTTGTAATGCCATGAGACCTTCTGTGGTCACTGCAGAAGTACTTCTTAAAATTATTATTTTTCTGAGCAGTTGTATTTGCTACTTAAATATGGCAGTGCATTTTAACAAAAATGCAACTCAGTGTAGGGATAATGTCTCACAACAGCTGCTTCTACTTGGACAACATAAAGTACAGCTTCTAACATGAATGTTATCTATCAGCATATGGTATTTTTTCTTAAAACACTTTCTCAGGCAATTTGAAACCTTCTGACCACAGTATTAATAAATCAAACCTGTCATGTCCAAAAGGAGTGGCTGTAAAAATATGTTGAATATTCGGGGTCAAAAAGTAAAAGTCAACTATTTGAGCTGCAGTTTTCTACTCTTTGTATTCATATGGCACTGATAGAATATATTAGAAACACTGACAAATTAACTATTAGCTCTCTTATATCACATTAATCAGTTTTCTCTCACCCGGTTAACTTTAATACAAAAGTAGAACCAAAACTTGCAGAATACATTGGCATGGTAACCATTTTAATCACACAGTAATCCCCAGTGATTTAACAAACAAGAAATTCCACTTGCTTACTATACTATAACCTTTACTCTTTATAGGACTGTTAAAACTGTAACATATTGTCTGTGCTTGTTTCGAAATGAAATTGGGATTCAGAAAAGCCAAAAGAATGGGAGACGAAGAGTAAAAGCAGTAAAAACGAGAGAAAAAACAAATGTAAATATTAAAGAAAGGGCAGAGTAGATCTTGACTAAGAACAAACTATGCATACAATGATCAGATCTAATATCCTGTAGTTGAGGTATGGAAGTATATATATATATATATATATATATATATATATATATATATATATATATATATAGTTCCCCTTTAGAAGGTCGAACGGCTGAAATCTCGAAATTCATATGGCCGAAGCCATATGCTCGAATTTCAGAAGCTTGACCTTCTGAAAGGGAACTAAAAAAAAAAAAAACAACAAAACACAAAACAATGTTTCTGCAGGGGGCAAGCCCCCCTGCACCCCACACCCCTGCTACTTATTTATTCTAACTCCGAGATCGAACTACAGCGCAGAAAGGGAAATCTCCCAGTCTGTGCTGTATGCCGATCCCAATTCAGAAGGTCGAGCTTCTGAAATTTCGAGCATATGATCTCAACCATATGCATTTCGAGATTTCAGCCATTTGGCCTTCTAAAGGGACTCTATATATATATATATATATATATATATATATATATATATATATGTATATATATATATATATATTTTTAAACATAAAATAGTTCCTATATCTAATGTTTCAGAATTGTAGTATACATAATTGTGGTCAGAGGAAGTATTTTACATACAAAATATAAATTATATAAGTATTTAATGTTTGCCCACAGACATACACCCAAACACAGACATACATGCTATATATACACACATTAAGAAGCACAGACAAAACATAGAAACACAGACTGACAGATTCACACAGATATAAACAGGTAGAACAAAGATGCACATGCACACATGCACATAGATACACACACACACACACACACACACACACACACACACTGCATTTAACATCCATACTGAGTGAAAATTTTGCCTTGGTAAAAAAATATGCATCCCCCCTTTTACTGTTCCTGATTTTGCTACACAGTGCTGCTCAATCCATTGATATCTCTAGTAAATCACTATGGATTAAAGTCAGTAATGCCAAAGCTTAAGATTTTCAAAACTCTTACTTTTTAACCAAACAGTGACAATAGACGGTCTATTTCTTTCCCTCTCTGTCATTCACAACATATTCAAGCACATAAGCACATGCATGCAAACACTCATGTATACACACACACACACACATATATATAGATATGTAAATATATATATAGATATGTAAATATATATTATATATATATATATATATATATATATATATATATATATATATATATATATATATATATATATATGTATACATATATACACTATTATTCTTTGCTTTTTATATTATCATTTTAATGTTATGATCACTAAACAGCAAAGCACTGTTTAACAATTGTAAAAAATGTCATCTATTTGTTTTTTAATTGTCTGAGTGTCATCGCAGCGTAATTTGCAACTGTAAAGTGGTAGACATGTTTTTTCACCGGGCATAACTTGTACATTAACACCCTGCTGGAGAGCATTCTTTCTCCAAACAGGGTGCCAATGTACAGGTCATCCAATCTCTAAAATTAAATGCATTGAATAGGACATGATAGTAATGTAGCACTGTGAAAAATACTTACAGCTATAGTGAATCAATAATGCAGCAGTTGAAAAAAGCACTATCTTCAGTTCAAATGTACATATGTGTATAAACTAAGCTATGACATTTATCTAAGGAGGGCATTATTTCACTGGAAGCTAAAGGTGCTGGGGCACAAAGATTCTGCAGAACTGAATAAAAGTAGAAGATCTGCTTAGAGGAGAGATGTGGAAGTACTTATGTTTGTTGGCTGTGAGGTTAATAACCAGGAGTATATTGTTAGTAAATGGCTGGGCAAGAAAGTGGGTAGGTGTCTGGGCTTTATTGTTAATGTTAACAGTTTAACTGTGGGTTAGTATAAGTTATTGTTCTTCAGCAAAGAGTATAAAATTGTAGATTGTAGTACTTGAGTTAGATGGAGTGGTGATTAACCGTAGAGTGGTGGCTGATCTGTATGAGAAAAACATTTATGTAAGATGATGTCATCTAAATGGTTGCGTACTACAGCCTCGAAGACAGGAAGTGAAGAAAGAGGAGGTTTCTGATGCCTGGATGGATAGGGAAGGAGTTCTAAACTACAGGGGCTAACTTTGAAAATCCCCATTGTGAAGTAGCAGCAAAGGGAGGCTGAATTATGGTGTGTGAAATGGAGTGCAGAACTAAGATTGGGTGCTTCTTCTACCCACACTATCTCTACAGAACCACTATTTTGTGTGTGTGTGTGTGTGTGTGTGTGTGTGTGTGTGTGTGTGTGTGTGTGTGTGTGTATGTTATGATTATAGTGTATCTACCTTAAAGCAGCTTTAATAGTCTACTAATGATGTTTGGTGAATTGAGAAAGACTTTTTTAGAAATGTAGGGTGCAATGTCAACAGGCACCATTTGAAGGAATTCTCAGCTTCTATAAAATAAAATTAAAGGAAGAAGAAGAAGAGGAGGAGGAGGAGGAAGGAAGAAGAGTAGTAGCAGTAGTAGTAACTGGATTGGATACGTCTTCAAGACTACTATGACTAAGAATGAAGCTTTTAAAGATCTTTGTCCATCATAATGTAAAACATAAAATCACTTATTTTATGGGCTGGATTGATAAAGCTACTGTGACATGCTATTTGTATTTATGAAACAGCCTTACATGATGCTGCAGGGTCCTCCAACATGATGACGTGCAGCACTACAAAGGGCTAGCCCACAGCTGTGCAAAATGTCAATGAGGCATTCAGGGAGGAGAGGCAAAATTAGACATGCACAATCTCCCCAGAACCACCTCCAGGAAGTCGTCTCTAAAGCCGAGTGATTCAAGAAAGTGTTCAGTCATATAGGTTAGCATTACCATCCCAACACGCTGTGGTAGTGAACATGAATGTGGTGGTGGTAGCCACTACATGCCAGGGTTTTCTGTATAGGTACCACAATGGCACCAGCATCAAACCAGGGATATGGGTGGTGGGAGAACCACTGAGCACCAGAGACTATAATGAGGAAAAGTGTTGTTTTGACACCATCGTTACTACTGGGACTGGGGGGGGGATGTATACTCTTCAGTGCCATACAGTACCAGTTACTACAAGGATGGGGGTAATACAGTGGACACCAGGACACAGGACAGTAAGACAGGGACGGGAACAATATTAGACATAATCTTAAGTGCCGTAATGGGACCAACAGCAGTAATGTAATCAGGACTTGGAGAGACTAATAAACAATCAGGGAATACATAACTGCTTTGATGGCACCAGTGTTACCATGGGCATCAGGGGGGGGGGGGTGGAACCATTGGGCACTAGGGTAGAGTCTGTAAAGTACAGTAGCTGCACCAATGTTACTATGGGGACAGGGGGCTGGGAGGCACACTAGACATTAGGGAATATGCATTAAAGCTCCCTAAGGCACATATACACTAAAATGGATCAGGGTAGACTACTGGACACCAAGGCTTACGCTTAAATGCTGTAATGTCAACAAAGTTCATACTACACTACCAGAATTGACTCTTTACAGTGCTATAATGGAACCTACATGGTAAAAGGGATTGAAGGTTTGGGGATACACTACACTGCTAGGGCTGACTTTTGTAAAGTGCTGTAATGGCACTAAAGTATTTTGGGATGGGGCATGTGAGAGTAGGAATGGATGTAGGGACTAGAGTGGGTGTGTGCGTGTGTGTGTGTGTGCACGTGCATGCGGAGAGAGAGTGTGCCTGTGACATTTGTCAAACACTGACTGGAGGGGGGAATTCTAAGGCTAACATGAGCACTAGGGTACTACAGTGATATGAATGAAGGTCAGCTATCATGTGTGCATTATGGTTGTACCTGCAATTTATGAATCAAGCAAAAATATGCATAAGCCAATAATGAGGTATGACCTTGGCATGTTAGCATGTTCCTGAATTGTATTTGGGCACTTTGTGCTGAAAGGGCCTTTCTGTACCAAACTGTATGTCTCATGCTGAGGCCTTTAAGGGATTCTCTGGTTGAAAATGACCTTCAGTATTACTGAATTTAGAGGATGATAAACTGGATGACCTCTTCTGGCCCACACTCCAGCAGTCATTAAAACTTACAATTTTTATATAACATAACATAACTGAATGCTTAAAATTTTATATAGGCTATCAGTACTGAGCTATTAATGTGATCGCTCCTAAATGGCACCATTGAAAAGGCTTGAAAACTACATTAAAGCCATGGCAGCTGCCTCAGTTTTGCAGAAGGGAGCTATAGCATTGCACTTTGGGATGGACAGGAGTGCATAAGCCTTAGAAAGTTTGGAGTGTGGAGTAATCCTAATACCTATGGACTTGGATCGACTTACTCTTACTGATCTATTGTTATGGTAAACATATAACTTTCATTGTCCTTATCTCTCTTCTGTGAAGTACTTATTAAGGCCATGGTGAAATATATGTATACCGTAATCATCAGGATCCCTCTTCTTTACAACTCTGGTTACTCGGTTGCAAAAGTACACTACGTTATTCTAACAAGACCTTCCCCAAATGGACATGTACTGATTCTGTTCCATTCATTGTTCTTTAAGATGCTTTTCATTACCTTGACTGATATTTGGCTGACTGACTTGTAAGTCTCTTTCCTTTTCTTTTATTCACTTATACAAAGGAAGTGGCGACAACATTATATGGTCTTCTGATATTACCTTATATTAATTTGACTGCTATGTAGTGAGTCTCACCAGAATCTCTACCAGGGTACTTACTAACTAATTAACATCTAATTAGCTAATTAACTCCCTTAATGCATTCATGGCTGACTATCAGGGCATTGATCCTTGTTTCATATCAGTGTGCTAAAGGTAAATGGAAGCCAGAAAAGTGAGACCACTAACCCAAGGAATGGAGGACGGTAAGATCATTGCTGAGAATGAACTTTCTCTACGGCTCTGTTGTCACATTAAATGCATAACATTCTGCATCTGATAGGAGGGGGTTCAAGCCCAGTAACCTCTAAGGACAGTATCTCAGTCTCTTCTTGCTGTGAGGCCTTAGGCCAGAATACCAGGTAGTATAGTGGCTGCAAAAATGACACTAGAATTGGAAGCCAAATGTAATTTACCATGTTTTGCAAAAGTGTTCAAGGACAACCAAGTAGAAGCTGAACAGATATTGTCCACTGAGAAATTCTTGAAGAAGGCTACTGAAGTTGCTAATGACCAAGTCAGATAGGCCACAGAAAAAAACAAAACAGTTTGCCATCTGAGACACATCAGCAATGAATGCAAAAAGAAAACCACAGAGCCCAGGTAACTTTGGAAAACTTCTGGTAAGAGTCAGAAATGAAGAGTTGAGAATGGTTTCAAACAGACTTGATCCTGTCCAAGTCATACTGCAACTGTCTGTGAACACCCACACAGTGCATGATATACTCTCCATTGTTGCAGTAATTAGGGAAAAAGACTGGCAAATGAATGGTTTTATAGAAGCAGAATTCAGAAGCCATTTAATGCATCAAGATTTGACAGATACTGAGACAAACATGGTCCTTATGAAAGATTAAGTAAAGAAGATCTACAGAGATGATATACAGATCAGAGATCCTCCAAGCGGAAGTAATAGTGACTAAAAGATGAGTCTTCCAATACACAAAACCAAGCTCCACAGAAACATCCAATTTAAGAGAAGCTGGGCTAACATTTCTAACACAAAATACACATCTCAAGGAAGTACTAGATCATGTAGTGGAGGTCTCAGCAGAAAGGTACCCTTCAAAATGGCCTTAGACAATCTCAACAAAGCCAAGGAAGAGCCATTCTGGCCCAAGAGAAGTTGGGGATTAGTGCCTGAGTTGACTTTGACATAAGTGGAACTAAAACCTCAATCAAAAATTTTGAAAGGATAGCCCAGCAAGGTCAGGTCTGGAAGAGAGAAGTGAACAGGCAGACAAAGCCCAAACAGGAAAATTTATCTCAATAAGTTTTCCTAGTACTAAGCTTCTGGAAAGGGGAAATAATGGATACAACTCTCTATGAAAGAGGAGGCCAACTACTGAAACTGGACAAATCAAGTTGTGAGCATCAGTGAGTAAACATTATGGTGAGTCCTGCCCAATGGATGGAAAAACAAGGTTTTGGGGGAAATGAAAATGCACAAAGAAGCCCAGTAGGCCACAAGTAGGCCAGAACATCCCTCTGGGAACTCATTGGCAATGGTATTAGCGAGAATAAGACCTAGCATTTGGCATTAGTCACTGTTAATGACTTGGAACAGGACCGCTCACCACTGAACAGCTCATGCAATGTGATCAGACATCTGCTCAGCCTGTCCTTCAAGTAGGTGGTCTCTGTAGAAATGTGAGCAGCAAGTAAAAAGTGGTCCACTGCCTTGACCCATCCTCAACCTCTCGTAAACTCCTAGCACAGAGTATATTTTCAGGTACCAAAAAAAAAAAAAAAAACTGACAATGAAAAGGACTGCCAGAGATAAAGAGTCTTAGAAGTCCGGGAGTGAAAGAATAACAACCCTCATCAACAGTATGCTGACATGAAGTAAGAGTTCCTCTGGCAACCACAACTCTTAGACTGTCTACCCATGACACATCCCGTCACCCTCAAGGTTTGTGAATCAATGATGACTATCCACTGTGAATCTGTGATGACTGCCCACTGATGGAAGAATAAAAAGAAGTATCTGAGGAGAGATAATCAGCATGTAACCACCAAGACAGTATAATATGTTTCCGTGAAATAAGTGGATGTTATGCTCCACTCAGACTGCTGACTGCGACCACTGGACTAAGAAGGAACTATGAAGAGATCTTTTGTGATACTGACTAAAGGTGACATGGGGATGCCTGCTTTTATGAGGCCCAGGAGCTTCATACATCAAAATGCTGATGCTACAGAGGATTCCAGAATAGCCTCAACTTTGGAGAGCAAAAGCTGAATCCCATGCATGGGAAGATTGGCTTTGCAGTCCAAAGTGTCTTACAGCCAAAGAAGATCAGCTGTTTCAATGCAGACAACTGAAAGATGAAAAAAGTGAAACTCTGGGACTGAAAGAGCCAGGATAGGTATTTTCCTTCAAGAATAAGCTGATTTCCAGAAGGCACACCAAAGACTCAGTCATCCAGGTTGGGAGACACTTTGGCTACATACAGAAGCACATGCGATGCTGCAATTGGCATGCATTTATTGAAAACCTTGGGGCTAAACATAAACCAGATGAAAGCATCTCAAACTGGAAATAATTGGCTTTGACTGTGAAGTGTAGGAACCATCAGGTCTTCTTGAATATGTTAATATGAAAATAAGGGGGTGGCATTATTATAATTGTTATGGTCTTTACCTCACAGATACAAAGTACAGGGTTTGATTCTGACCGGTGGTTATGGGCTAGACTTATAGTAGTCTGCAGACTGATAGCCTAGTTTTTACCTGTGAACCAATGAATGCATAAGCATCCTGAAAGCCCAAAGAGCACATTCATCTTCAGGAATAAGTACATTAAAGCTACTTAGATCTGAAATGGCCCTGAGGTGTCTGGTCTTTTTTGGCAGCAGGAAGAACCACAAGTAATATCCCAGTTTTCACTGGTCTGGTGGAGGCCTCCTGTTAAGACTCTATGATCCCTTTTTCAGATGGGGAGGGATAACAAGTAGGAGAAGGAGGAACTGAGGTGGAAACAAAATAAATCACCTTGAAAGTCGTCACTTAACGTTCTAAAGAGATCATAAAATGTGACATCTGATAGAAGAACGGGTGACCCCCAAATGTCTCAAGGGGGAATGATCTATCAGATCCTCAGAATTATCCTGATCCCCTGCAGAAAGAATGTGGTTGCCAAAAAAACACTGTATTCATTGTGATCTCTCTGGAAGGGCACCAAATAGATGTATCACTTCCCAGAGAATCAATGTTTTCCTTTCTATGAAAATATATGTTTTATAGGTTATGGAAAAAGGAGTGCTGAGGAGATGAGAATTGGACACCAACTACTGTCAAAAACTTCCCTATATTCTCCATCCTCTCCAAACAAACTTGAATCTCTTGGCCAAAATTTCAGGAGCCTGAAATAGACAACTCATAAAAGTTATCTGTGACTCTTCAACAACATTCAAAAGACAGAGACAAGCATGCTGTTGGACTGCAGTGATTTCAGCTACCTCCTTACATTAAGGGATATGTGCATAATGAGGTTGGCCAAAGTTGAAGGTATAGCCAAATGGGACAATAACTTTACCTTATCCTGTTTAGCAGGATGTTGTCCCAAGCCATGGTCATCTGGTCAGCTATATCCAAAAAGAATTCCACCATGAAGCTAAGATCTGAAAGTGTCCTCAGAGCAAACGAGGGGCTATTAGAAATTTGGAGTGACACAAAATTCCATTCTCTGTAAAATTCAGTTGCATGCTACCCCAAAAAATATACAAAAATATGAAAAGGTACATTATAGTCATTTCAGCATCATAGATTTGTATTACTGAAGAAGGTACATTCAGATAATGTTATTGTTCATTCAAATAATAGAAGTTTGTTATTTGAAAGAAATTTCCCTCAGATATTTACTCTGATCAATTGTCATTGCACTACCACCTTAAAAACATCATGGAAAATGTCATCTCTAAGACATTCAGTGAAAAACATAAAACAGGTCATGTGTTGTCTTATTTTTTGCATAACTTGGTGTAAACAGTAACAGTCCTCTTTTATTTTTATTTATTTGATTTATTTTACATTTGTTTACCAGGGAAGTCCAATTGGACAAAATGTCATTTTTCAGAGGGAGGCCTGGAGGGAAAAGCTCCACATTTATAAATAACAGTACAATACATATACTACATACAGATACAAATGTTGATTCAATCTCAGGTACAAGCACAAAATGAAAAAAATACATGTTATACATTTCACTAATACAATTATATAGTCTAGGTAGGAATAAAAAGAATAGCAGTGCTGTGACTGAAAGTAAAAAAACAAGCAAGTTATGTACACATATACTTAGTAGGGTATTCTATTCACACACAAACATAACTGGTTGTGCTCTTTAGCTGCCTTTTCTATATAATAGTTACATTTTGTTTTACATTAATATATGCTGATTCAGCAGAGTTAAGATAGTGAGTTAAAGCCTTTAAAATTGTAGGCACTCAGCCCTGAGAATTTTATATACACATGACCTTGCACTAATTAGAGCTGCTAACTTCATAAACTGTATCGGTTCTACCACTAGACAGAACCTTTCAGCTACTTGCAGATGACAAACAGATTACTTTATCAGGACTAAATTTATACTGTTCAAAACTAATGTCAAATTAAATAAAAAATGCACCATCTGAATAAAAATGGTAATTAGCACATGTGATAGAGATGGAAACTGTCTGCCAGGGCAAAAAGTTCAGCCTGCAGTTTATCTCATTCTATCTTTCAACATGAACATCAACGAGACCGATAATAGATTTTACATTACTTAAACCTGGTTACAAAATCATACAGCCGCCTTATGAAAGAAGCCAAACAGTCAGCTCAGAATGGCTTTGTTATATCAGCTGCTCTCCAGGATTCGCCATACCTTTAGATATGATGCTCCAGTCACATATTAAAATACAGAACTATGGTATGAGATAAAGTGGTCTGTGAAAGAAGACCATAATGTATCTACCAAAGTTCATAAGATACTGTCTCTCATCCCACACTACTAATTCGCTAAGATCAAGAACAGTATCACAGAAAATCTATAACGTAAATTACTACCATGTGCCTCACATGCAGAAATTGCTCTGGAATAACGAATGTTCTGAAATGGTGTTGTCCGTCAATGATTTACATAGCCAGGTAATGTCTTATGTCAGCTGGATGATGGCAGTTGATATAGGCATGACTTCCATTCACAGGTCTAACTATAACATTATGCAAGGGGGACCAAGTCATACTGCAGTCTGATTAATAAGCAGCCCACAACAGCTAACTGAAAATACCTTGCACTGTGAAGAGTTACTGTTAACACCTTTAATAGAAACTAGCTGTGTCAAAGTACATACAATTCATGACACAAGACATCAAGATAATGAGTTCCAGCAGCATCAGTAGCATAAGCACTTGCAGCTTCTGATAGCTATTAAAAAGGTAAACAGTGTATGCTTCTTATACTGAATTTCCACTTGTTTTACTTCATATACTTTCCCTTTCTACAGTTTATTTGGCAGCCGATTGCCATTTTCTAGAAATCTGATCCCCTTGTTCATGTACAGCCTCCAGAACTAGATGCTGCTTTCCATTTCTAGTTTAATTACTGCTATGTAGTACAGATATATTAGTCTCATGGATGTATTGGCTAAGGAGTGTAGGACGGCCAGCCTAGAGTTGAAAGACTCCTGACCTTCAGAAGACATGGACCCTGGGACCGAGCTGGAAAGTTCCTTGACTAAGTCTCTTTGTAGCAGAGTAAAATGTGACATAGTTCAATGCCCTAAGTGCAAGGTAGATGAGGCATAAACTCTTTTGCCAAATTTGTCCAATGCCTGGGATTCTGTATTCGGAGGGTGGACAGAGGAGCTTTCCTGAGTCAGCTCCTTCCTGTTGGCTGCCGCCAAAACCATGGCAAGCAAAAACCACCTACAAACTCTCAGGAAAGTTCAAGATGAGGAGCTCTATGTGAACTTGAAGTGAGGCAAATGAAATCTGAGGTACTGTGGGAGAGTGGGGAATTATGTGTAGGGAGGAGGAGCTCAAGTCAGGAGTCTCGAGCTGGAAGAAGATGACCAGTGAGTTCCAAGCCTCAAAACCTTACTAATACAGGTTAATGGAATGAAGAGGGAAACACCAGATTTTATATTTTTCTTCACCCTTTGCACAATGACACATGTGATGACCAAATCTAAATACACCAGATTGCACCAACATAAAATATAATTAAAAAATGTAGATGCACAAACACTGACAACTTCATCATTTTTCTATATATCAGTGATGTAATCACTTTCACACCCCTTTTTCATGACACTGGTTCACTTGTGCTTTTGTCTGTGGTATAAATGTTCTCTTTAATGCAAACAGCAACATAGCTACAACAGCACATTAGGAATATGCAGATACTGTCTCACTGCTTGATCTACTCTCTGTTAAAGCTGGCATGGTATCCGGTCTTCCTTTGCCCTATAATCATGTTACATATGAGGCATTGAGGAAGAATATATTTCGCAGTCAGCAGTACAGCAAAAGAAAATTGAAGAAATATTTTAAGACGTGCATGAATACCTTTCAAGACATCTTGTTCTTCAGAAAGTGTTCTATCTCTACTGGCAGAGCCTAAAGATGGATGGTACCAGTCATGATACTGTTTCCATTTCACATAGTGCTAGCTGGTTTACATCAAGTAGTCTGTCCAACTTTGAGTCAGTGAGTGAATGCTCAAATCCTTCCATTCAGGTATCCGACGCAGATTCAACTTCAAAACTCAGTCATTCTCATTTTTCACCTGCCTTGCAATGTTCAATGCTTCCTCCGCTGCCTTAGTATCCCAATCCTCAGTTTTTGAACAGCCTCCATTTAAAAAGAATAAGGGATGCAGATTTGTTGACTTTTGCAAACAGAATTTTAAATGTCTGCATTATATCATGTGAATGGTGCAAACAATATGCCATGTCAGGAAATACGGATCCTGTTAAGGATGGCATTTTCAAATTTAGGATTTTATGAGGTATGAGAAATACATTAAGCTTCTAAAAATGCACTCTGATCCCTGCTGTGGAACAACATTAATGAAATTTGTTCAATGAGTGGAAACAAATCTTTATTTCATTGCACAATATACTGAATATAGCCACATTGGCTTATATATTTGCTGTAGGGCGGCCACGGTTGTGCAGCAGTTAGTGTTGCTGCCTCACAGAAAGAGGTTCTCCGGTTCAATTCTCGGCTGGGGTGCCTTCTGTGCGGAGTCTGCATGTCCTCCCTTTGGTCGCGTGGGTTTCCTCCGGGTGCTCCGGTTTCCTCCCAAATTCCAAAGACATGCAGTAGGTGGATTGGACACTCTAAATTGGCCCTAGGTGTGAGTGTGTGCGTGTGTGTGCCTTCTGTGGAAGGTTGGGTGCCAGGCTGGCAACTCGACACTGTAAAACTCCACTGCCAATCATGAGCAGACAGATGATCCAGTGTGGCGACCCCTAACCGGGAAAAGACGAAAGAAGAAGGCTTATACATTTGATGTACTGATTATTTTTTCTGGACACTTGAAATTAATTAGTGGGTCAATGTAAATAAGTAAGCATTCTCTCTTTTTCTTATCATATGTTTGATATTTGAATAAGTATAAATACTACAATTTAAAACAATCATTAGACTATAATCAGTGATGAAAAATTACTTTGAACTATGAGGGAAATCAACATGCTTGGTTCATACCTGCTTTTTAAATAATATTTAGCAATATTCAAGATTTTTCAATAAATTATTTCCTTCATCTGGTACCTTAAAATTTTCCAGGATTATGAATGGCTTTTTTTCTGAAAATGGTTACTTTTTTGAAGCTTGTTACATAACTATACACTTTTCATGCTTGTAATCTAATTGTCAATTATTTCTATCTTTGGTACGAAAATATGCAATTAGCCAGTATAATGTTTCCTTAAATACTTTTAAAGGCCCATATCCTGCTGGTTGGAGTACCATAATTAGTATTCCAATATACATGGAGAAGAAAAAAAAATCCCCAAATAACAAGTACCATTTGTTTACAGTCACACCACATATGTAGTATGAAAACACCCTCCCCTCACAAATGGGTGCATTTAGTGGCTATGTAAACCAGGACAATGCAAAGGTCCATACTGGGTGCCTTTATTTACATGGATACAAAGATGATCTTTAAATCCTCCCCAATCTGTTCATTTTGTGAAATTACTTTGATGTTTCCCTTTATGAATATCTCCCTACTTCCTCCTATCCTCTGGTGCTTTTGTAAGCCCATCACTACTTCATACCTTCAAACTTACTGCCCTATCGTGAACCACTTACCCATACTTCATTTACAACAACTAAATCAAAATCATGCTTTATTAGCATACAAATGTATTCATCTTTCTATTTCAAGATAACTGCACATGTTGAGGTATGATCTGCTCCGATTGTTCTCTGTTTCTCCCAGATTTGTACTATCATTAAAAAAAATGTAGAAATAACTAAGAAATGCCATGCATGTCAACTAACAGAAAACACTGGAACACAGACATGGTGTAATCCCTTTTATTGAGCTAAACAAGTTTTGTGATTATGCACCCTTTCAGGGTAACTCTGGATGCAGGGCGTGTGGTAGCACAAAAGTGCAAGTAATTGAAAAAACTATTAGTCCAATAAAAGGTATTACATCATATCTATGGTCAATTAACTTGGTGAAAACTGAAGAAAATTTGTCTGAGTTACAGTGTTTAGGTTACACGTTAAAAGTCCAAGATCCTAGTACAGCTGATAAGTGCTGCTAGTCCTCTAAGGATGAGGTTTAATATAAAAAATATACTATAAAATAAATTCCATGTTCTTAACAGCTATAAATATAACAAGTATGCTTATATGTCCAGGGATTCTGTTTGTTTGTGGTGCTGCATCCTTCTTCCCTTAGACTGGTAAGATTGAAGAAAATTACACCTTTTAACAAACTTATTGACTATCTTGAGTAATTCTTTAAATGTTGTTCTCCTTACAGCCTTCTCCTTTCCTTTTAGTAAGTCATTAATAAATGTATCCAGTACTAGCATTCTACGTTAGTTTTCTTTTTTGGAAATAATTATTTTAGGATCAAGCTGGAGGAATTGTTATTAATAGCAGGAAATATGTGACTTTATTTCTTGATGTTATGTGTTAATGCGAAATTATAACTACTGAATCAATATGATGAAAGTGAGCCCTTCCATTATTTTTACAGACAGTGTTTTGTGGCTTATTGTTTTATCTACAGCCTGACTTTTATTTCACTTAATTTGTCCTGTTATCCTCTTCATTATGTCCCTACCATGTCACATATTAATTCATTTCTATTGTTACATTATCTATCAACCTCCTCTAAAAGGTTTCCACCTCCTGCTGTGGTTTTATTTTCTCTTCTTGCTTTTTTCACACATTGCGTTTTTATTAATTTGAATGGTTGTATGCTTCATTATAATTTACAATTATTTTCAACTATTTCTGCTGATATATTTACCAGTCTTCTGTTTTTTATCCAACTGATAGCTCTTCATTTTGCTGACTTATTATATCTTGTTAAATTCTGTTTCAATGTTTTTCTCTCATCCCCTATTTAAAGTTCTTCTTTTCACTTACCATGTGAGGTCTTCTAATTGTTCTGTCTTTTAAGTAAGAGGTAATTCCTGCGTTATTTGCAGAGTTATAAATTAATAATGCACTAGATTCTAGCATATGAATCAGTGAATAGAAGTTAAAGTATTACCATTTGTGGGACTAATGTTTTTTTTTTTCCTTAAATATTGCATTCACTTTTGTATACATTTTAGACTAGTGCTTGTCTGTTATTAGTTATCTGTGCTATTGTGAAGCTTTTCACCCTGTACCCCTGCTGAAAAAGGCCTTTTGGTTAGTTGGACACTCCCAGTCAACAAATGTTAAATAAATAAATTATGGCTGTATACAGCAGTGCTATTATGAACTTCTGTAAGCTGTTTTTCTATTTTTTTCACATACATGCATTTATTGCATATAGCTGAGTCTTACCAGAAATCAACTTTGGACATTCGCAACATTTTATAATATAGTCATATGAATATTTTTGTTCACATAGGAATCCCACACAGGAAATTGCAAAGCTATGAAATTTTCCAAGCTTTGATTGCTGTCCAAAATCTGTTTACTGTATGTCTTTTAGAAATTAAACTTTCCTGTGTTAGTACAGCTTAAATTATATTGGCTAGCTTTAAATAGGCTATGACTAATGAAAGAGTAAATGTCCAACAAACTTTCAATATCGGCTGCCTTCTAAAGATATTGTTCTTGCTTGACGTTTCTTGTTTTCTTATTTCTTTAACAATCAATAATATATTCATGTTATAGGGCTAATCTCTCCTTATATAACTCTGTTAGCTATGTTTATTTTACTTATCAAGCAGTAAGCAGGCAACGATAAAAACTGTTACACCACTTTGTTGTTTAATAGAAGGAATAGCCAAAAGTTTTCTTTAAAGTACAAATCAGCAGTTTCATACACCTCTAGTCTCCTTCCTTAGGCACATGTACAAAATTAAATCACTACTAAAAAGCACTATGGTAGAGCCTCATTTTAAATCTCAAGAATCTCAATGGCAACACTCAGATCTGCTCTGAGTTACAGCACAATGACACTAAATATACAGAACCAACTGATATTGCCAGCATCCTGGCAGATAGATTCAGTGCTAACTTTACCCCACTCTCACCCTCTAAAGGACCCATCTTTATACCGGAAGAATGCAAAATTCCTGTAATCACGGCTGCACAGGTAAAAACCTCACTCTCCCAAGCCAGGAACACAGCATCCATGGGACCTGACAACATCCCAGGCTGCCTTCTACAAGAACTACAGAATTAACTGGCAGCCCACCAAAGTACCATGTTCAATCATAGCCTCACCTCAGGCTTTGTGCCCATTGAATGGCGCACCATGACAGTTATCCCACTCCACAAAGGGGGGGGGGGCACAACAGACACCAGCAACTACCACCCCATTAGCCTGTCGAGCCTGGTCTGCAAGGCCATGGATCGTATCATCATGGAACTCATAAACAAAGACATTGGAGATCTCAAAACTCTGGACCCCACACAGTTCAGGTTTGTAAAAGGTAGATCATGTCTCCTAAACCTGATAGACTTCTTTGAAGTAGACACCAAAGCCATAGATGAGGGTAAGGTGGTTCACACAGTCTATCTAGATCTTGCCAAAGCATTCAACACCATCCCCAACTCTGGAATTATAGATAAACTCACTAAACTAGGTATAAATCCCTATGTCACAAGATGGGTTGCCAACTGGCTTACTGACAGAACCAACACTGTGAAAGTAGCAGACTCCAAATCAGACTTCAGACCAGTGACAAGTGGAGTACCACAGGGTTCAGTCCTGGGTCCTATCCTGTTAGCCTGTACTTCAGAGAAGTAGATACCAAACACAGAAGGTCTTTGGCTATCTAACTTCACAGATGACTGCAAACTAAGAGCCATAATCGAAACTCCTAATGATGTGGACATCCTACAAAAAGGCCTCACTGAGACAGATTCCTGGTGTCAAAGCCAGGGTCTCAAGCTCAATGCCAAAAAGTTCATTGTCATCCCCTTTGGTAAAAATTCTGTACCCAGGAACTACCACATAGGCGGTAGTCTACTTAACACTGAAAGTGTGATAAGAGACCTTGGGACACAGGTGGACAGTAGTCTCTCCTTTGATAATCACATCACCACAGTGGTCAGGAAATCCTTCTATGTGGCACACCTCATCACAAAAAGTTTCTCATCCAAAAAAAAAGAGGTCATTGTTCGCCTCTACTCATCACTCATAAGACCCATTATATAGTACAATGCCCCTTTTGGTACGTACCTCACAAGACATCTACAACAAATGGAAAGGCCGCAAAAATACCTCACAAAGAGGATTACTGGCCTCAAACAAATGCCTTACGCAGACCGACTCGAAAAACTCCAGCTTTACTCCGTTGCATATCGCCTACTCAGAGGCGATCTCTGCCTAACATACAAAGCTATGTCAAACCCAGAGCTGTTGGACATGCTCCACTTAAAGAAATCCCAATCCCTCTGAGCTACATGCTCTAGGGACCTAAACCTTGTCACCACAATAAACAGAACATGCTGGAGGGATAGATTCCTGTCCCAGACACTTCTGGAACAGACTACCTATCTATGTCAAACAGAGCTCCTCATTAGCACTTTTCAAGAAAAATCTTGATGATTGGATGGGTAATAGGAAATTCACCCCGGGGATCACTTCTGTGGTTCTGCTTGACAGGGGCACAGGAAAATAATTTTCTTGGGTGGCGAAAGCCAGGGTACCTTTTTGGCTAGGCTTGTATAGGCCCTAGGGCCAATAGCCTAGTACCTACCTATGAACCTATAAAGCAACACAACATAAGCAAGAGATTCTCACAGTAACAGCCTGACAATACTCACTACTCACCCTTTTTCAGCTTCTAGGGAGAAGTACCGGGCAAAGGTCTATAGAGTCTAAAACAAGCTTGGCAAAGGAAATACTCAAGTGAACTGGAAATTCTAAAGTGCTATACAGGCTAACCCAGCTTTGGCTTCCTTCAGTTTTACACAAACAAAAAACAGAATCAGTAGCAAACAGAAAATTAAGTCCAAGCTTGCTTTTAAGACATTCAATACAAGCTGCCCACTGACATCAGCCAACTTTCAAGAAAATGCATTGCTCTGGACTCAATTAATATAAGAAATTCATAGCTAGCATTACATTCATTTTAACGTAATTACAATGATTTATATGTAAATAAAGGGAAAACTAAAGAGATTCCTACTACTCTGTGGAACTTTCTAGGCTGATATTGCAGGACTGTGACAGCTTATTAATATATATGCAACAGTTAAGGGACTAATGAGAAAATATTGTCTGGTTGAACACATCAGCTCTGAACATAAGCATGATTACATCTGAGGTAAATTGACATGGCTTGGAAGTATGTTTAAGTCTGTGAGGCTGTCCATGACTTGTCCTAATAAAGTTTCTGAGAAATCTATGTCCAGTCTTGAATTAACTGATAACATAGCACATAAATAATGCCACATATCAGGCCTGAATTCTGTAGCTCTGGTAGCAATTAGCCCATGCACTAGATATCACAATGGCTCCACAGTCATTGCCTACAACATACCTATGCCAGTAAATATAACTATACAAGTGTGCAAATACTCAGTAACCCTTTGATACCTAACACAAAAGCTACCTCATAATAATCAGGTATACTCACGGGAGGTGATGTATTCTGGAGCTTTTCCTGGACTAAGTGGTACAGCCTCTTCGTAGTAACCTTCAGGAAGTGACGATGTTGGTAATGGTGGGGGCCCATTATCTTGTGCCTAAAGGAATGTCATAAATCATTGAGAAACTTTTGAAAATTACACATCTTCTAACAATAACAACTCTACATTTTATTTTAAAAAGGAGCATGTCTAGACTAATACAACTTTGATTATGAGGAAATGAAAATTAATTTATCAGCTCTTAGCCATAGAAAATATCTTTCAGTTAGGGTCTATGTTCGGCTATCAAAAAACAGATCCTCGAACACCTACATATTGAATGTAAATCATCTAAACTGAAAATTACCGAACAACTACAACTTTGAAAACACATTCATCAAATGGCCATAGTTCATTACTTCCTGGTTGTTGGCCAACTATGGCCATTCAATCAATTTATTTTTGAAGTTATACATGCTCAGTAATCTCCCATTTAGACGTTTTGCATTCAAATATTTAGCCGTTTGGGGATCTGTTTTTTCAATAGCCAAACATGGACCCTTTCAGTTACTACTGACAAGTTCTATGTTGGCAAGAGAATAGAAGGGAAAACAGAGAATAAGAAAAAAAGAAATGAATACCTCAGTACATTAAGGAAACTGAAAATAGTTCAACTCCACAAACGTATCAAATCTGCTGGCAATTTTCTGTACTTGTACCATGTTGCTAAGGCCTAGAACTCCTTATCTCTATCAGGTTAATAGCCTCCTTCGCATCCTTCAGAATCATTCTGAACAACTTTCTAGCCAAAAACTGTGTCTGTTTGTGCTCAACACTAGTATAAACTATATCCCTAGATGTCAACAAATACTTATTCATAACTTACATTTCCTTAGTCTCCCTTCTTTACTCACCACCTTACTTTTATCAATTTCTCTCCCCCGCTTTCTCTCTAAATATATAAGCCTGATTTTCTCTCACTTCATATTGCAGTTCCTGTTTGTATTATATAAACTTAACCTTTAATTTCTCTAGAAACTGACTAAAAATTCTCTACCTGTTAAATCATTATCATAGAACTTGCATCTATTCTTAACCAATGTTTTCATATTATGTCTAATTTTGTATAATTATTTAAACTGTGGTTGTTTTTTGTATTATTTTTAAAGACTGTAAAATTATTGTTTTTAAAAAGCTTTATAATACTTTGGAGCTTTTCTCCCCAGGCCTCTGCTGAAAATGGGCCCAGTCAAACTTTCCTGGTAATCAAATATCAACAAATAAATAAATAATAAATATTACCCTTTATAAATTATTAAAGAAATGCAGACTTAAAACTATGTAATTGCTGAATAGAGAATGTCTTATATGCTGCTGCTGTACAATTAGTTATTCCATAGCTCGTTCCCCTTTAACCTGTCCACAGGGCAGCTCTGCAAATCTTAACCCAAATACCTGTCCAGTCAAAACACAAGTCTGACATAACAATTAATTTTGTACTAAACAGTTTCCCAGTGTAAACAATAATGTATGATGCTGCAGTTAGCCATCTCAGTGTGATATGTCGGGGGAGGGGGCACATGTTATAGTCTTTAAAGCACTTTCCACAACCATTGCAGCATTAGATTAGTACCAGTACTGATACATTGTTTCAATTACTGAAGTCAGTCTTTGAACTTAACACCATCTTACATGATGGACAAACAGATTTGCTGACAATTCAAAACTACTGTCTCAAACAAACAGTAGTCTGAAAGATCAATATTTTATTTTAGACAGATGAATGCATGGTACATAGAACAAGAAAACAGGAACTGGCCATTCTCTAGATGCAGATAAGAAATGTTTCCAATTATTTCTTATACGTAAATTATATGCAGGCTTTTTTCATAATGTTTTGCCTAAGAATCTCAAAGAAATAGTCATAATGCAGTGAACCTGTTCATGAATTACAGACAAGTGTATAAAATTAGTTTTAATATATCACAACATTTCAAACAAACCACATATGAAGCTTATGTCTGGTACCTAATGAGAATTTCATTCTTTAAATTTGTGAGCTGTATGAAAATTTAGCACCGAGATTTATTATTATTTAAGAAAAGAAATACTTTCTTTTTCTAAATAATGGCATTACTATGCTTTTGCTGCCCCCTTCCGCAGCTCTGTCTGGTCAGCGGTAGTTGGAGCGCGCAGATCTCCGTTGCTTTCATATTCGCTTATGTTAAATGGGATACTATTTGCCGCTACTGTCGCCATGTTAAAGGAGTTTAACATATTAAGCTTAAAAAAAAGCAACAGAGATTCATGTTTTTTTTTAGTCTCTGTGTCGCTATGTTAAAAACTTTTAACATAGCGTAGATTAGTAGATTAGATACAACGAAAAAGTCCGGCACGACGGACCTTTTAGTAAGTATATTGAAGGATTTACAACAGGCACGCTGGTTGGGCTGGCCAATCAGCGTGCACATTTTAGAGGAGGCATTGTATAATAACAAATTTTATCCTGTAGCCCTAAGCTTGATTTCTTCTCAAAGCCTGAGGCCATGATCTTGAGAATCATGTCCTGAGATCAAATTACAGAGTACATGTTTTAAACATAAAAATTAACTTCAAGAGCTAATTTACCAGAGGTTACTGTTTCCATTTATTTATTTATTTATTTTTTGCATTTGTTCCATACACCTAGATTAATATAAAGGTCTTTAGCATTTATGGTAGAAGGATAAAATAAGTTCACAAAAGAAAACAGATGGCTAAATACAGTTGGTTATGTCAAAAGCATTGTGGTGTCTGTCATGGAGATACTTCATAAAAATGCCAGCGCACCTCATGATTTTACACTGAAAACCACAAGGTAAACCCAGCCAAGATATCCATGATCTGCAATGCTGTATAGCAAGGGGTTCAGGAAGGAGGTCCTTGCTGCTCTTCTGCAATGATTACTGTCACAATCTTTTAGATTTTATTCAGTCATAGAGGACAATCTTGTTAAGATCCTACCTAAACTGTTCAGCTGATATGTTACCATAAGAGAGTAAGCCATCCTTCCTGTTATGACATAACTGCCTTACCTGTCACATGGCAGGAATACTGATGAAAAGTGATCTCCTTTCCCTGTTCATACTCACAAGATATATGAATAATCATTAAAACAAAGAATAAAGAAGAGTTAAATATACAAGGGTAAGATAGAAGAATGTATAGGAAATATTTAACAGCTCTGTAACTAAAGAATGCACAGAAAGTAAGCACTTTTGTGGACATGGTCTCAAATATCTCACGTTTCTCTAATTTCTGTACTGCTGTACACAATTTTCCTTTTTTCTTTTTTTTAATGTTTTTTTCTCCCGTGGTCCTGCCAACCATCCCTCCAAAATGGTCTTGAACCCATTCTCTACTGGGATGAGATCCAGTCTGCCATGAGGGGAATTTGGTGCCACATTCTCCATCACTCTTCTGTCTTTTCTTTCTATAGCTATCCTTTTCTCAGTGGCCTGAGTGCTTGGCTTTACCCGCCCACAACATCCATCCACATTTAATTTCAGCCTTCACTGTCTCAAGGCTACATTATATTCTAAGCACCTGGTACTATTCCATGCACTAATGAGGGAAATGAAATGTCCTGTCTCTAACTCCACCCCTTATAGATCTGACATGCAAGTCTCTGAAAAAAAGGGATAATACTGGTCTGTACCATGTACACTAATGTGCAAACACAGCCCTCTGGCTATAGGACTGTGCAATGCTTGGATCTCTGAAGCACAAGTTATGACCCATACCACTGTTGCATAGCACCACTGCCTCCACATGAGGTCAGTACAGCAGCATTAGCAGTATAATCTGCGCTCCTGCCCTCAAGATTGTCAAGTTAAGGATGGCCACTTATTCACATATCATGTCATCAGTCCTTCCTATGTCTACATTGCTACTTGCTCTCAGTCTGTCTGAGTTACAGCCAGAATGTTATACTTCTACACAATGCAGCAAATGACCAGCTGTATTTTTGGGAACTACTTCTCTAACCAGATAAGACAGAATAAAGCTTAAACAGTCTGGAGTTAGGAAGGCAGACATCTTTACTGACTAATTATCAATCCAGTCTGATGGCCTTCACTGGGCGGTACCTAGAAATTAAAAAAAAAAAAAAAAACTGGCATACATGAGAGACCTGCTTATAAGAAACAAAAACCTATGAGACTGAGCCCAGCTGGATGCTAATCTGTCTGTCAAGGTGACACCCTGGCATGTGGGCCTTGACCCTTGCAGAACTTTACTAATGTCTGTTAACTCTAACAAAAACCTAGACCTGCCCTTAACCCAAACTACACTTTACCTTACGAAAAAAAAAACTTTTTGATAGCACTAGTACCACAGAAGACATCCAGAAGCACATAACATACAATAACACACAAGAACTACATCTATCCCCTTTTCTAGATCTTACTCTAACCCTAACCTTCAAACACACACACACACACACACACACACACACACACACACACACACACACACACACATACACACACACACACATACAAGAAATGTCACAAAACCTGCCAAACAAGGATGCTGCAATGACATGTACATATGCCACACATGTTAAAAAGACTTGCTTCAATACACAGTACAACTGTACAAATGTACCTCACTGTTTACTGTTTTTTTCAGTAGAGACCTACCCACAGTCACTCCCTTCATTATCCATCTGTTGGACAGGTCACTATCTAAATTACTATCTTGGGTCCCATCCTGATGACTGTTACCTCCACCCACCCCCCCATTCTACTGTGTGGCACTGCATTAAATGTTTTGGTTGATTACAAGAATATTAAAGCCACTAAATTTTCTTTGCCTATGTCATCTATGACCCAGTCACAAAACTGTGACAGATAATACTGGAGAGGCACCTCTGCCACTCTGACAAGCCACACAAATCTAGGAATTTAACAAGCTTATCACCCATGCAGGGACTTCTCATTTCTACTTCATTTTTGTGCCCCCTTTGTGTAGTCACAACCCTATACAACCATTCTAGACTCCAGTCAATAACAAATAAGTAACTAGTCTGATAACTCATCCAGCTTCTTATCACTCTTAAACACCCAAAGTTAATTTTTCTATTATTTCTCTTTCGTTGCTTCACATTTCAAAAAATTCTTACTGTTCCAACACAGGGATGCTGCTAATTGTTTAATAGAAATGTTTAGCTCAGCACTCCGGCACTCCATTACTACCCTGAGTTCCTAAATAAAGATTTGTGTACATCTGTAAGACTCAGTATCACACCTCCACCAGCTCTTTCTAAATATCTGTTTTTGCCTTTTCTATAACCCCAGTTATCTTTTCACTAACCTCCTCAAATGCTTTTTTTTTCTTCATTGCCTCCCAGTGTCTTATAAGATGGCATCTTTGACTTTACAGACTCTGCTCCAGCCAATACACTTACCTTCGCCTCTTTCTATGATATTTTATCTCTTTGACACATTCTATCTCTGCCTACTTCAGCCTCATTTTAACTCATTCCCTCCAATGGAAGTCAGGCTTTTAATGGTTGCACCTTGCACTTTTTGACAAAATCAAATTGTATCCTTGCAGTTCAAAGAGATATTTAAATCTCTAGTACCATAAGTGTTATTAAAGAAGTGTACATGGCTAACTCTTTAGCACAAACTAAACTTTAGAGTGGTCACATTCATTAGATAGGTCTTAAACTGAGTTTTGTAAGTCAAAAACAATGCATATTATTATTTTTTAACTATTTTGTAAACAGCTTACAATATCTCAAGAATCTCTCAAGTTACATGTATATAACCACCATCCAGTTGTAAGTTTACAAATGAGGTTAAACAGTTCTGCCTTGTTATTTGCTTATTGAAACATTTAGAGAAACATGAAAATGATAACAATATATAAATAATGTATGTACAATATTTAAATGTCTTCAATTGCATTGGATGGAGATCGCGTGTCAGTAGAACTGCGTTGTCCATGACTGAAGCTTTAAGATGAAATATTTTAATAAGCTGTATGCATAACAGTTTTGGATTATTAATTTACATATGAAAATGTAATACTACATGCCTAGAGGCATCGCCAGGATAAACCTAGAGGAATCCATAGTGGCATCTGTACTCTGTACATCCTGGCAATCTTTCAACAATTTTTCCTGATCTATTGCATCTTTCTGTGCTGCTTGCTTACCCTTAATCTAACAGCAGTATGACACCTGTCCCTATCCCATGTCTCTTAGTTTCTGCTACACCGGCAGTGCTAATGCTTCCTTCCCTTAGCTCACCTTTAGTTGACACACCTGATCTACACAGATTAGGAGGACATGTGCAACAGCTTATGGCACACTCGAACTGCATTAGTAATCAAGGCCTAAGGTATAATTTTAATACCTTTAACATTTCTACATACCAGAAGATCCCTTTCCCAAATCAGGAGAGCTCACCCATAATTGGAATGGCTGGAAACAAAACACCAATATGCTCTGCAGCTAGTGGAGACAACTCTAGCTGTGCCTGGTGAATTTATCAGGTTTTTAAATTCATTTTCTCTACTCTCAGAACTTCATCTACAGTTTAAACACTAAACAGATAATGAAGGGAATCACAGTGCACTTAGCCAGGAAGTTCTAAAGCCTTACTCATAGAGCAAAGTGTATTACAATGCACTTAGCCAGGAAGTTCTAAAGCCTTACTCAGTGCAGAATGTATCACAATGCACTTAGCCAGGAAGTTCTAAAGCCTTACTCATAGAGCAGAATGTATCACAATGCACTTAGCCAGAACATTTTCAAGCCTTACTCATAGAGCAGAATGTATCACAATGCACTTAGCCAGGAAGTTCTAAAACCCTACTCATAGAGCAGAATGTATCACAATGCACTTAGCCAGGAAGTTCTAAAGCCTTACTCATAGAGCAGAATGTATCACAATGCACATAGCCTGGAAGTTCTAAAGCCTTACTCATAGAGCAGAATGTATCACAATGCACTTAGCCAGGAAGTTCTAAAGCCTTACTCATAGAGCAGAATGTATCACAATGCACTTAGCCAGGAAGTTCTAAAGCCTTACTCATAGAGCAGAATATATCACAATGCACTTAGCCAGGAAGTTCTAAAGCCTTACTCATAGAGCAGAGTGTATCACAATGCACTTAGCCAGGAAGTTCTAAAGCCTTACTCATAGAGCAGAATATATCACAATGCACTTAGCCAGGAAGTTCTAAAGCTGTACTCATAGAGCAGAGTGTAGGTATTCCTACATATTTAACTGTGATGATGCCTAGCTATGGAGAGTGTGGCAATCACAGATTACTGTTCCAAAAATGCAGTTTACAGCTTTAGGACAGTGTGGCTACAATGCCTGTCTCCTTCTTACAGAGGTCTTGAAAAAGCTATGTGGCTATGCAGAGGTTGCTACCTACTGTCTAATTTCTAATGATCACTGTTTACCATTACAATATGGAAAATATGTGTTGATGTTCACTCATTTAACATACCACTGACAGATATGTCAGAAGGACAGAGTTTGCAAGTATGTCAGATATGCCTTTTTAGCATTTTAATATGAAGATATAATTCCAGATCACGGATGAAATTCTTTTTGCAACAAATGCGGGTAATGCTGACCATTAATGCTGCAAGGGATAAATTAATGACAGTAGGTGTGTCCACATGTATACCTTGTGATTATCACAGGTCTAGAGCTTTACACTGAATAACTCTAAAGACTAGGGGACAACTATGTTTGTAGCATGCCTTAATGAGGAAAGAAAAAGCCTCCATGTACTTCAAAAATGCTGCACATGTGATCCAATGAGAGATGTTGGATGAGAAGAGTCTACACTCTTGCGGGAGGAGAGGCTGGACTCTGCCCTTCTGAGGTGGGAATTTCTGGTTAAAGGCTTATAGTGCCTGCATATTTGAACTGCTTCTTACTGAAATTGGTACACCTTGTTTGCTGTAGCATAGACTAGATCCAGGCCTGCTGAATCTAGCTTTGTTTGTATAACTTGAGCTCTAATCCAGGCATTCTTTAAAGTATTCAATTGTATTTATTACTGCTTGGTAGTAACTTGATTAAAGTGTAGCTATCATTCTAAGTCTTTTGGATTAAGCACTTGGGCTTCAGACCAGTTGTTTTACATTAGGAAGGTTTGTGGCCTGCACTGTGGTGGCAGGACAGGTAGCTTACATCCTTCTAAGTTGGGAACTGCTGATTGAGGGCTCAGTGTCTGTTATTCTAAAAGTGTTTTAGTTCTGGTTTAAGCACTTGGGCTTCAGGCCAGTTATTTTACATTAAGATGGTTCGTGGTCTGCACTCTTGTGGGAGGAGAGGCTGGACTCTGCCCTTCTGAGCTGGGAATTTCTGGTTAAAGGCTTATAGTGCCTGCATATTTGAACTGTTTCTTACTGAAATTGGTACACCTTGTTTGCTGTAGCATAGACTAGATCCAGGCCTGCTGAATCTAGCTTTGTTTGTATGCTTGTTGTTTGTTTGCTTGTTATTTCCCTGAAATGCTAATTCCACCTAAAACGCGGCTTTTCAGTGCTTCTGCAGATCCCTAGTGATATCTGCATTGCTTACTGTACTTATTTCCTTGTTTCACTTGAAAGAAAGTTACTGTTTGTCATTTTTGCATTTAAGTTACCTGTAACACATTGCATTTAAGTTACCTGGCACTTGCTCACTAAGTCAGCACTAAAAAATTAAAAGCACTACACCCTCACAAACTCCCCTTGAGTACCGTGTTCCCTATTGGCCCTTTTTTTCAATTATAAAGGAATTCCCAATACTATTCTAGCATGTTCAAAGGTCAGTTGTCAATCTCCTCTCCGGTCCAGCTGGTGAATCTGGGAATCTAGAGGCAATGTCACAACTGCCTCATGTACAAAGACAACCCTCTCCTCCTCCCAACAAATTCCAACACATGTGAGAGATGCATCCATATAGCCAAACTGGAGGCTAAGCTCTCTCAACTCACTACTGGCGTAACCAGTCAGGAGGAGAAGGAAACCATACTCACTACAATTCCAGTCTCACATAGACCTACCACAACAGCAAACCAAACACATAAACACACAAAAACATACTCGGGGGCTCTAAATAAAAATCTGCCTAAGCAGCAGAAACCTCCAAAGCAGACACCCAAGCAACCGCTACCCCAAAACAAAACACGTGCAACACATAGCTCACAAAGCCAGTGTGCCGAACAGTCACAGCCCTTAAGGCTAAACAACACACCTGATACACTTGTAATAGGTGACTCTATCATCAGGCACACTGACGTCCCGCTCACCAGGCTGAACAAGGAGAAGGTCATGGTGAGCTGCCTGTCGGTGCTAGGATACGCCACATAACACACGCACTCAGGTCACTCCAAGGCAAGTACAAATATGACTCAGTCATTGTCCATGCTGGTGTGAATGACCTGAGATGTACCTCCCTGGACTACATGAAAAGAGACATAGAGGAGCTCTCTGTGCATGTAGCCCAGGCCGGTATGACCCTGACCTTGAGTAGCATCTTACCCTCACCAAGAATGATGCTACAATATGAAGACAAGATGATCAATTTCAACAATTGGCTTAAGTATTGGTGTCATTCAAAGGGGATCCAATGCCTGTCAGCCTGGGATGACATGCTCGACAAGCCACGATGCTTCGCTAGGGACGGCTTGCACCTGTCACCCCTGGGCTTTCGGATATTGGCAAAGGCTCTTGCTACCCCATAGTGCCTTCTTTAGGCAAGGCTCAAAAGACAAACCCACCTCCATAGGTATCACAAGGGAAAAAACTAAGAGTAATGCTACTCAACGCCAGAAGTCTAAACCTCAAGATGCACGCACTCGAAACTCTCCTTAGCATGGAGAACATCGATATCTGTGCAGTAACAGAAACCTGATTCAAGGCTCCCGAGAGCACCCCAACACTACCAGGTTATACCTCACACCATGCTTTTCGGCCCCAAAACGTAGACCGAACCACAAAAGGAGGGGGAGTATCAATATTCGTCAAAGATACCCACACCTCCAGGTTGGTGGCACAGCACGAAGCATCAGAGACTATCCATGTGAAACTAACAGTGGGTAAAACTGCCTTCCAGTTTATAGCCTGCTACAGACCACCCTCCCAAACCTAGGAACCCCACTCGGCCTTTCTGAGAACACTGGAAAAAATGAAGGTCTCTCCAAACACCATTATATTGGGCGACTTCAACTACCCAAACATAGACTGGGAGCATTACCCTAGCTCCAATACCCTAGCCCAAAGGTTCCTAGAATTTATAAACTCAAATGCTATGGAACAACTTGTTACCACTCCCACAAGAGGAGAAAACATACTGGACCTGATCATCACCAACATGGGGACTCTATGCTCCAGACCAGAAGTGTATCCCTCACTGGTAAGATCAGACCATAAACTAATCTCACTGGATATTCACATCCCGACCCCACCCACTGCCCAGAAAACCACAGTGAAAAAAAGCAAATTTCACACTCCTCAAAACCGAGGTGGAATCCTTCAAAGCCCCCGGGCCTGTGGAAAATACGGCCCAGACCTCAGAATCCTTTATAAATGCATTCTATGAACACCTTCAGGAATGCATGGATCATGCAATCCCAAATAAAACCAAGACCCAGTCCTCCAAAGGCAGACATCCTGTCTGGTGGACCCCAGCCATAAACAAACTATACAATAGAAGGAGGAAGCTACTACATGATAGAGCAAAATCCCAAAAAGGGAAGGCATCTCTGATCAGTATTAGCAAAAAACTACGGGCACTCATAAAATCGTCTAAGGCCAGCTTCGAGAGAAAAATTGCACAGAACACTAAGGATAATCACAAGGCTTTCTTTAATTATGTTAGGAACCTGGGTGGGAATTCCCAGATATGCTCAGAATTAGTCCAAAATGACAAAAAATACACCGAACCCACAGACATTGCCAACATCCTAGCTGACAGGTTTAGCGCAAACTCCCCCCCTCCACCAAAAGGGCGAATATCTATCCCAGCAGAGTGCTGCCCCCCTGACATCTCAGATGCTCAGGTAAGAGCCTCCCTCTCCAAAGCAAAAAAACACAGCATCAATGGGACCAGATGGTGTCCCGGGCTGCATCCTACATGAACTCCAAGAAGAGCTAAACCCAAACATAAAACTACTGTTCAATCTCAGCCTTATACAGGATATGTACCCAAACAGTGGCGTACAGCAACAGTGGTCCCTCTCCACAAAGGTGGTGCCTCAACGGATCCTGGAAACTATCGCCCCATAACCCTGACTAGCTTAGTCTGCAAAGCTATGGAAAGGATCATCATGGACCTCATAAATAAAGATATTGGGGACCTACAGACACTGGATCCTACCCAGTTCAGCTTTGTTAAGGGCAGATCCTGCCTCTTAAACCTGGTCGATTTCTTTGAAACAGTCACCAAGGCCATTGACGAGGGGAAGGTGGTCTACACAGCCTACCTGGACCTTGCAAAAGCCTTCGATACAATACCCCACTCGGGCATTATGGATAAGCTCACCAGCTTAAATATAAACCCCTATGTCACTAGATGGGTTGCAAACTGGCTCAAGGACAGAACCCACATGGTTAGAATTACTGGAGCCATGTCACACTCCAAACCAGTTACAAGTGGCGTCCCACAAGGCTCAGTCCTGGGACCTCTCTTGTTCGGTATATATTTCTCGGAGGTAGAGGCAAACACGGAAGGACTGTGGCTGACCAAGTTCGCAGATGACTGCAAACTGGGCGCCATAATCGACTCTCCAGCCGACACAAGCATCCTCCAAAAGGGCCTCATAGAAACAAACTGGTGCCAGAGCCACGGCCTCAAGCTAAATGCCAAAAAGTGTATAGTCATCCCCTTTGGCAAAAACAAAGTGCCCACAAATTACCACATAGGTGGTAATCCATTAAGCACAGAAGAAGTAATTAGGGACCTGGGGACCCAAGTTGTTAGCAATCTCTCATTTGACAACCACGTGGCCAAAGTGGTTAGAAAAACATTTTATATAGCCCACCTAATCATGAAGGGATTCACATCCAGAGGAGGTCATCGTGCCTCTTTACTCATCCCTCATCAGGCCGATAATTGAGTACAATGCCCCTTTTGGGATGTACCTTACCAGACACCTGCAGCAGCTGGAAAGACCCCAAAAGTACCTCACCAAGAGGATCAAAGGACTCAAACTGATGCCATATGCTGCCTGGTTAAAGAAACTCCAGCTCTACTCAGTGGCATACCACCTGCTCAGAGGCGATCTGTGCCTGATGTATAAAGCCATGTCCAACCCGGAATTAATGGACATGCTGCACCTCAGAAAATCCAAATCCCATCGAACTACGTGCTCAAGAGACTTGAACCTCAGCACTGAAATAAATAGGACATGCTGGAGGGACAGATTCATAACCCAGAGGCTCCCATCACTCTGGAATAAAATCCCAGTCCAGGTTAGTCCCTCATTGACGCTCTTCAAGAGGAATCTTGATGAGTGGTTGGGAGATCATAGGTTTACCCCGGGTATCACTTCTGTGTCACTGTTAGACAGAGGCACAGTATACTAACCTCAAAAAAGGGCATAGCAAAATTAATTTAAAATGGGTGGTGAAAGCCAAACACACTCTGGCTAGGCTTATAAATGCCCTAGGGCAGATAGCCTAGTATGAACCTATGAACCTATAAGAAGATCAGCTAAACATCTGCTGCTAGAGTTGTAAATGGACACAGTCTTTGTGCCTGCTGTCATTTCAGATGCATAACACTACAATGAATAACTTAGAAGGCAAGGCAACAGCTATGTATGTAGCATGTACGGAGTAGAAAAAAAGGCTGAATGTACTTCAGCATTTATGATGTGAAAAGGTAGAACACAATCAAAAGGCATTCATTTGTTTTACTGGGTGAGGACTGGAGGTACTAAGTCTTCTGGAAAGATTTTGTTTGAAAAGTCCAGATGTACTGAAGAGTTGTTGAAGGTGTCATTAAAAAAATATTTTCTGGGCCATTTGTCTTCTTCTGGATGGTGTTACCGTTAAACACTTTTACGCGGCACACATTATGGCAATTCATTTTATGGACCCAAACTGTAACGTCACAAAATTCGTTATTAGTTGTAAAAATGTTTCCATCATAATACTGATGAAAATCATGAATGATGAAGATAAAAATACAGTTAAAAATGAAGTTTACCTTGGAGAAAATGTTGATGATCCAAGGTATAATAAACTAAGAAAATGCCGCAGCCTACAAGAAATTACTGAGGATGAGAAACAGGAAAAGAAATGGGTAGTTCTTTTCCTATCTACATTCCGTGTTTATGGGCATATGTGTACAAGGAATGAAAAATACAAGATGGCAGCAGTTGGCTGTCAGCAGACAACCCCAGCCAGTTTTGTTTATCGTGAGCTACATTCTGCTCTTTGAAAAATTCTAGACTCTCTTTAGGATTTTAGGCTGCCATTCACATAATGTGCTATATGGTAGCTGATCGTTTAAATATTTTGAAACATTCTTAGTTAAAGTATTGCACAGAGGTATCAAATGCCTGCTTTTCAACTTTGATCCTTTTATTTCAACAGACTCTTCTTTACAACATTGCAGGCGTCTGTATTTTCAGTAATGGGGGCCCACAGAAACCATGATGACATAGATGGAGAGTTTTAATTGTAATGATGATGATATGGGCCTGAATGACAGCCAGTATTCCAAAAAGACGGGAAATGGAAGGGTTCATTTACCAGTCAGAGGTCAGGTAACCTATAATTAATGTGTGTGTGTGTGTGTGTGTGTGTGTGTGTGTGTGTGTGTGTGTGTGTGTGTGTGTGTGTGTGTGTGTGTGTGTGTTTTGTGCTGTCAGAGAGTAGGGGAAAGACTAAGGTTACTGTATGACTTTTTAATTTCTTCAAGTCTTTTGGGTTTCTATTACCTTGACGGGAGTGGACCCCATTCCTAAGTCAAAGTATGATTAAAGATTATGAAATTAGTATTGCTTCAATCTTTGATGTCAGCCAAAAGTGCTCTTCGCAGCACTCGTAATGTGTCTAGTAATGACTCCTGCAATTTATATGGAGTTACATGTATTGGTAACATATTCAAATAAGATTGTAGATTCTTTTTTATAAGACCCACTGCTCCTACTACTATTCAAACTGTCTGGGTATCTTTCTTCCACATTGCTCTCGTTTCTGCTTGCACATGCTGATATTTTATGACTTTATGTCTCTCTGTACACAAGACACTGTACTTACTAAGTGGGGCGATTTCAATGATCAATGCTACTTTTGTCTTTTCATGGACCACTATATCCGGTTTTCTAGCATCTATCCTTTGAACTGTTGGTAAAGGGTAATCCCATGTGATGTAAACGTCATAATTTTCTATGACACTTTGTGGCTCATGTTTCTAGTGTTTTTTAGCTACTTCAGCACCGTAATGTTTACACAATCACCTTAAGTGATTATGAGGATGATAACACAGGACATGTGCACTGGGGTAAATTTAAGATAAATGTTTGCATGTGTTATACTAATGGTCTTATTTATTATGTGCCAGAGTGAAAATAAGGCAAATTTAAGACATATAGCCTCCACACCAAAAGTACAATAATCAGCTCTTTGTCAAGAGTGGTTCTTATTCCTTCAGCAAATAAATGAGATCTGTGGAGGCTAATAGTAAAAAGTGGCTCCCACATGATAAACTAGGTGGTTTGATCTGTGAAGAAATGTGAAACAGAAGACATGGGCCCACCAGTAGTTATTACATAATGAGTTAACCTTTATGCTCAAAATTTCTTAGGACCCTCTCGGTGCTTCTGCAACTACTGAATTGATGTACTTTTTTTAAAATGCCTGTTTAATCATATTAATCAATTACAATCTGCATTAGCCAAACATTTCTGTATAACAAATGCAAAAAGAACAGCTAACAGTTTCCCTACAGACTATGGTTTTCTGATCAATAAACAACTAACCGCATATCTGTTAATCTGCATAGAGTAATTATTCACACATCATGCTACCCACAGCCTCACGTCACACCATTAATTATCTTTCCTAAACAATTAGGTCCAGCAATTCAATGGAGGTAATGATACAGACACAGCTGTGTGCTGCAAATGCATCAGAGATTTTCATTCCTTTAGCTGACTTTCAAAATTTTATCTGTTGACTCCAGGACCCAGCAACAAAATACATCTGGTTGTGAAAAAATATCACATCACTGGCAATTATAATTTAAATCTCTGTTCCTTCAAAGAGCTTACACATAATATATCTGGTTATACAACAATATGCAATCAAAGAAAATTATAATAATAAAAGCAAAAAGGCATATTATAACAAACATAATAATTGTCTGTAAGACAAATAAGGCAATCAAACAGTCTGATGTCTGATGACATTGAAAATGTCTGATGACATTGAAAATACATGCAAATGTAATGCAGAACAAATAATCAGGCTGCAATTCACTGTTTGTTCAGGTAAAAATATTCCATACTGACCACCAGTACATAACACTAAAAAGCCTAAAATGATTAGAACTACTCAGTCAACCAACATATTTGCAGCTTCTTGTCACCTATAAAATTATCCAGTATACATCTGTTCTCCAGCACTAAATACCATTCTATGATTAAAGATGGTGGACATCTTATGAGCACCCTGGAGACCTGGTTCTAACAAAGCTTACAGTAATCCAGTCAAAAAAGCCAAGAAAAACAAAAGAAAGAGAAGTGTAATAAGTTTAGAAGCATTTCAAAGAAACAGACAATTAAGCTGAAGAAAATCTTCTTACAGACTGTGGTGAAATATATAAATAAACCTTCTCAATCCAGCCTTGGGAAAGGAAAACACGTCGAAACATATAGACTTGAAATAAGCTGAGATACAAAACAAATATTAGAAGATGTCTAATGAGACAGAAAGAATGGAAGCACAAACAACTAAGACAAAATATTCTACAGTGGCAACACCAGAAAAGGCAAGCTTAATTAAAAGACCAAGAACTACTAAACAACAAGAAAGCCAGAAAACAAATATCAAAGCAAAAACAGAGTAACTCCCTGGACTAAAAGAACTAAAATCTGCACCACAACCTTTACAAATGGCTATCCAGGGTTTCTCGGACTGACTTGCAAGTTTTGGCAGTAGAATAAACCAGACAGCTTCATGGTTAGAAAAAACGGAAGCTAAAGCAGAAGATAAACATAGAGAACTTGCAAAAAAAGTAGTGAAATAAGAGAGAAGAACTTCCAGGGACTACAACAAAAAATAATTGATCTTGAAGCAAGGAGCAAAAGAAACAATATTTGATCAGAAAAGTTCCCAAAAATATGAGCAAGCTAATTTAATTGAAACAATAAAACAAGTACTAGGGTGTCTACTTGAAAATTCTACTGATGCTACAAGACGGTAACTGAAAGGGCACAATGCACTATTTGGACAGCACAATCATTCGAGAAGCCTAGACAAAAATATGCAAAATTACTAATTTACCAAGATGTTCAAAAAGTGCTAATAGCAGCCAAAAAAAAGTGAAAATATTACATGGAATGGAAATAGAATAATGTTCACACAACACTTACCTCTACCACTTAAGCAACAAAGACAATCACTAGTACCTTTCTGCGCCTTTTTAATTGAAAAGAAAATTAAATTCCAAATGCTTAACCCAAATACCTTGATTTTTTTACCACAGGGACTTTAAATATACTGCTGAAACTGCCAAAGAAGTTAAATCAGCCTTTAATAGTGTATTCAGGGAGTTGCCGACTAACTTCTATGAAAAACAAACTAAATAAGAACTGGCAACTATAAGTCTGGTGGCAAACAATTAAAAACCCTAAAAGAAATAAAACATACTCATTTCTTTATTCTCCTGAAACTCGATGGAACCAAAAAACTCAACAGGATGTTGATCTTCTGCAGGATTTGAGCTTACAGTTGCCCACACAGTCACATTTCCCCTCTATGCTTCCTACTTCTGCTTAAACTGTCTTACAACAATGCGAAGGGATAAACTGCCTTACCAAAAAGATAGCTGGTTAGGGGAGTCCTGAACTTAAGAAAATTTGATGAAAGAAGGATTCCTGATCCAACGATCTAAAAGAAAGTCTCTCTTACAGATCACTCACGGCTACAAAATCCAGACTTAGACATTTTTCTGTTCTGATCTTTAAATCGAAGGAACTGAAGAAAACATCTTGACGCTGAACTCTATCTAATGGCCCAGTTAGAACTTACAGTAACTTTTATCATGGCTAACTGTAAAGCCTGAACTCATTACTATTTTAGTTCAAGATTATAACAACAGTGATGCGATATCTGCATTGAAAAGGATACTTTCTATAGTGCTCTGTCCTGTATTGTAACTACTCTTATCTGAAGGCATACCTAGAATTATTGGCTTTTCAAAGAAATTTCTAAAAATAGTGTTTCGGCAAACTGCTGAAGACTCTTGTATTATCGCATCACCCTATAGGTTTTGGAATTAGATGTAGCTCTCTTTGCTAGGTATCTGACAGGCACCCATTGTAATAACAGATGTCCCTAATGGCTGTCATATGTGTTTTAACTCACTCATTTGATATATATGTCTTTTTTTTTGTTCAGTGATTTAAGCTAATTAATTAAGCAGCACTTTATAGAATGTAGCCACTACTGTTTTAGTCTTTCCAACTGTGAACATGTGAATGAATAATCATTTTGTTGAGCCAAATATTTTACAAATGAATATATATAAAAGGAAGTTAGAAACCACAAAATAAGAAGAAAGTCCAATCAAATAAGAAAGCTGACTGTTAAATCACTGTTCAGACCTGATTTTGTAAATTAATCTTGCATCTTAAAATAAATCTAACTTTAACCTACTTGTTTACAAAGTTATAGAGACAGTAATATAAGGTTGCAATTAATAGCACACTAACATTACATTTTATAGTTTGTGTTGATCAGCTTTAGAGCTCTAAAATAAGAGAGCAACTAGGAACCTTCTTGATATATTAGAAAAATAATTATTGAATAAAATAACCATTCTGTTGTAAGGAATGTTGCAATAATTTTTGTTAACAAAAAGGTTTGAAGCAACATTTGCAGTTGTCTATGCTCTATGTTTTAACTAAAGAAAAGTAGATTTACATGCATGTTCATAAGATTATAGGATCATGGGAAGTTGCTAGACTAATGGCCTTGGAGCCTTTGCAGACCTAGCCAAGTTCTTACACTTTCTATGCTCCCATAAGCCGATCGAACTGTATTTACTTGCAAAAAAGAACATAACAAGGAAATTGCATAGAGAGTGTAGGGTAAATAATTATTGTAAAATGTTATTTGTAAGTTGATTTTTGTAAGTTCAGAATGTTATGTAGTCAGTTTTAAGAGAAAAATATATGATATAAAAGCCCATTGAAGCAAAGAAGTCTGCAATACTATGAGGAATGGTAAAATATTGATTAGCAATGGGATGCATGATATTGGTGTTATGCTTTAAGTATGAGCCAGGGTTTAGGTATAGGATTATAATGAAGGCCAGGCTAATCTTGGTTTACCAAGCGTGTAGTTTTTTTATTTAAAACAGTTATTAAAATGTTATCAGGGAGAGAAAACACAGATTACCAAAGCTTTCTTCACTCATTCAAAAGAAAATCTCCATCATGTACTACAATATTCTCTCCTGAGCACAGGAATTATGTGGTTAGGCACAGGTTTAAAGCTATGAGAGTTAAGTGCTATGAAAATTGTTACCTCTTATCCTGTCTTGTTGATATCTTGTTCTGTTTCAAGGAGAAAACTTTAATTCAGTTACATATTAAGGAGATTATAAGAAAAATAAGAAAGTGTGGATAACTGATTCATGAAATGTTAAAGGGCTGCAAGACAAAATCAGAAGCAGCAATAATTTTTATTCAGGAAACACATATCATGATGGAAAATTGGGAAAAAGGTAGAGAGAAAAAAATGGATGAAAACAATTATAGTCTCAGGGAATGAAACCAATAGTAAAGGAGTGGTGATTATAATTAAAATACTGTTAATGAATGTATATTGCAATATGATTCAGATATTAATGGAAGATGGATTATTTCAGCACAAAAATTTCTACACTAGGCAAACCAGTCCTATTCCTGAAAATATATGGTCCATGTATGAAACAACAAGAATTTATTATGTCAGTTTATAACATATTGAGTCTCTTTCCAAATCATTATTTTATAGTTGAGGGAGACTGGAACTCTATAGTAGACCCGTATTCGATAGAACAAGTAAAAGTAAATCATTCAACAACCAGGCAGCCATAGCAATCTCTGCCTAAAAACTGCCTTTAACCTATTTTACCCCTACCATCTTAGTAATAGCAATACCAGTTGGGAAAATTTTACATATTACCTCACAATGCCTTAAATCATGGTCTAGACTCAACTATTTCTTAATCTTGAATATATTTTTAAACACTGAAGTAAAGTTCCATACTGACCCTAGATTCTTCTTGGATCCCTCTAAAATCACCTTAAGTACAAAATAGGCAAATTATTCTGAGTTGAAATTGGGTGGCTACAACTGGTCCCCAATCCCAAACTGATTCAAAAAAAGGATGTCATAGAGTTAAATACCATCTTAGATGAAATAGGAAACAACATAACTTTATCCCAGATCCCTTATGACATTCAATGGGCATCTGCTAAGGCCCAGATTAGGGGAATTTTAATTAAGAAAGCCTCTTTCTACAAAAAACTTTCAGAAGTAAAGAAGAATATTGAAAGGAAAAAAATCAATGAAATAGGAGAACTACACAATAAGTTTAATTCTGATCTAGAAGAACAGCTAGTCATCTGTCAGAAAGAGCTATATCTTTTGCGTGCAGATCAGTATTCATTTAGTGAAATTAAATCACTAGTTAAATATGTGGAATGGATACAAAAGTCATTGAAAATATTGGTGAGATTAATGAAAGGAAATAAAACTGTGCCACTGAAAACAGAAGTAGAATATCAATGAAATTCCTTTAATACAAACAAAGAAATATTGAAAGTTTTTGAAGCTATATACACTCAACAATACAGACAGCCAAAACAAGGCTTCATGAAATAAAAAAATAGGCTGTCTCCTAAAAACCCTAAAATATCTCAAACACAAAATGACTTTCTTTTGGCACCCTTTTCTTATCAATAAATTTTATCAACAATTAATATCTTTAAATCAAGTAAAGCTCCTGGTCCAGATGGTTACACAATGGAATTTTACAGATCCTTTGGTCATAAAAATATAAAAGATCCTGCTGATGGTATATAATTATAAAAATGACCATGGTATTACTGACCTCTACTTAAACAACTCAAGAACAATCCTAACACCTAAAGGGAAAGCTGATAATAAAAACCCAATGAACTATAGACCAATTTCTCTTATTAACATTGACATTAAAATTCTAGCAACAATTTTGGCAAGTAGATTGAAAAGTATAACACCAAACATAATATCACCCACCAATCAGGGTTTATTCAAAACTGACAAACGTGATAATAATCTACCTCTAGACACAATGATTTTCTAAACAGCAGAAAAATCCAATATACACAATTGCGTTAAATGCATGCAAGGCCTTTGACAGATTAAACCATGATATTGTATTGTCAGTATTACCCTACTTTGGTATACCACAAGAATTCATAAATATAATTAAAGTTCTGTACGCGAATACCCAAACAATACTATATATAAATAAAAGTAGCTCAGGTCCAATTACTATCACAAATGGGCCACACAAGGCTGCCCATTATCTCCATATCTTTTTAGTCTATACATAGAGCCTGTCTTTTTACTCATAAAGCAAAACATACAGCACTCATCATCTTCTTTAGGCTGTTCCCATTAGGGGTCACCACAGCAGATCATCTGTTTCCATTTCTTCCTGTCCTCTGCATCATGCTCTTTCACACCAACCGACTCCATGTCCTCTCTCACCACATCCATAAACCTTATCTTAGGCTTTTCTCTTTTCCTCTTACCTGGCAGCTCCATCCTTTAACATCCTTTTCTCAATATACCCAGCATCCCTCCTCAGCACATGTCCAAACCAACGCAATCTCGCCTCTCTTGCTTTGTCTCCAAACTGTCCAACCTGAGCTGACCCTCTAATATACTGATTCCTAAAACTGTCCATCCTAGTCACACTCAGTGCAAATGTTAACATCTTTAACTCTGCCACATCCAGCTCTGACTCCTACCTTTTTGTCAATGCCACCATCTCCAACCCATATAACATAGCTGGTCTGACTACCCTCTTGTAGACCTTCTCTTTCACTCTTACTGGTACCCGTCTGTCACAAATCACTCCTGACACTCTTCTCCACCCATTCTACCCTGCCTGTACTTTCTTCTTCACTTCTCTTCCACACTCACCATTACTCTGAACTGTTGATCCCAATTACTTAAACTCATCCACCTTTACCAACTCTACTCCCTGCATCCTCACCATTCCTCTACCCTCCCTCTCATTTACACACATATATTCTGTTTTAGCCCTGCTGACCTTCATTCCTCTCCTCTCTAAAGCATATCTCCACCTCTCCAGGGTCTCGTCAACCTGGTCTCTACTCTCACTACATATCACAATGTCATCTGCAAACATCATAGTCCACGGGACCTCCTGTCTGATCTCATCTGGTAACCTGTCCATCACCACTGCAAATAAGAAAGATCATTGATGTAATCCCACCTCCACCTTAAATGTATCTGTCACTCCCACTGCAGTCCTCACCAATGTCACACTACCCTCGTATATGTCCTGTTGCATTCTTACATACTTCTCTGCAACTCCGCCTTCCTCATACAGTACCACAACTCCTCTCTAGGCACCCTGTCATATGCTTTCTCTAAGTCCGCAAAGACACAATGCAACTCCTTCTGACCTTCTCTGTATTTCTCCAACAACACTCTCACAGCAAACATTGCATCTGTAGTGCTCTTTCCTGGCATGAAACCATACTGCTGATCACTAATCATCACCTCCCTTCTTAACCTAGCTTCCACTACTCTTTCCCATAACTTCAAGCTGTGCTTCAGGAAGGGCATCCGACGTAAAACCTCTGTCAAATGACTTATGCGGAGAACAAAACATACATCACTATATCCCGGAAATACTGCATAATAAAATAGCTTTAACAGATTTCGCCAATGACTTAAATGCATACATTTCACTCCCAAATTCAGACTTGTAAAAAGTTTTAAGAACTATCACCAGATTTTCAAAATTTTCTCACTACAAAATATATCCAATAAAATCTTCCATTTTCCTTTTAAATTCATCTTGTAAGAAAGACCCTCACTTTTTCAATTCAGAAATAAAAAGTAAAGACTCCCTAAAATACGTGGGGATATCTTTCTATTTGGACCAAAAACAATTCCTACAAAATAATATTCAAAAACTGTTATCGGAAACAGAACAAGATGCTCAAAGGTGGGGAACATTAAAGATACCCTTTCTCTCAAAAGTAGAAATTATTAAAATAAATACTCTCCCAAGAATATTATTTCAACTTAATGCAACAAATGTGATCATACAAACTAATCTCTTCAAGAAATTATACATAATTCCAGCAAAATTTATCTGGCACCCTAAATTAGTAAGAATTAACTATCAAAAACTGATATATCCCAAGAATAAGGGACGGTTGGGATTACCAGACTTTAAGCTATAGTGTAATGTAAGCTGTTCGAATAGAGTTATAGAAATATTGGAATACAACACAAGAAGGAAAGACTGGGCTTTGGCATAAATTAAAATGTGGCATGATTATATTAAAAGCTGTAAGATTAATCATAAAACTATACCATTTTTAAATAAACAGAATTTTAACAAGCTTAAAAAAAATAAATACTTAACGTTTAAAATATACTGAAACTACAGAAATAAACAGAATTTAAAAAAGCGTAAAATAAATACTTAAAGTTTAAAATATACTGAGATTACAGAAACTATTCAAACCCCTGTACCTAACAGAATAATTTAATATGTTACAACCAATTTATTTTATTTTTATTTATTTATTTTTATTTAACATTTGTTAACCGGGAAAGTCTGACTTGGAACAAAGCCAATTTTCAGCAGAGGCCTGGGGAGAAATGCTCCACCATTTGTTTGAACCCAAACTTTAAATTAAATAATGAGATGATAAACTTAAACAATCTCCCCCTCATTAAAGACAAAACCTTATGGGATTTTATATAAATACAAAGATGAATATTTGGAAGAGATAAGGAATGCTTTTAATCTCCCTAAAGGATACACTATTTATTTACTTACTTAATTATTTAAGGCAAATCTGAGAGTTAACTACTTGTATGATGAATAGTTCTGAAATACATGAAAATTATACTAATACCTGTAGTTCAATTTGGAATTTATTAAAACATAAGAAAAAAAATGATATCAAGTTCATATAGAATGACTATATCCCTTAAATACCAATCATCTATTCTTTTCTCTAACTACTGGACAAAGCTAAATAACACACTTACTGATAAAAAAAAAAAAACGAGCTATTAAACAACTACAAAACTAATTCCTTAAAAAAAAACTCCTTTACACACAATTAATGATCACAAACAATGCATATTTTATCCCAGTAATAATAAATAATTTAAATGCCAAGGTCTCCCCAAACTGTCCCTTTTGTTACTCCCAGAAAGCAGATCCAATCCACATTTTCTGGAGTTGTAAACATACATATAAATTGTGGTGTCCATTGAGAATATGGGATATGAAATGGCAACATTATCATGGGAATTTGCAATATTACATATCATGACTCAGAAACTCGAAAAACAAATGTTGCATGTATTAATTACTAAAACTCTACATTAGTCAAAATTGGTTGGCCAGCCCTCATATGTCATGGGAAGAATTTAGACATATGCTAATTAAACATACATTACCACACAAACTGATAACACTTAATTTAAAAAAAATGTTAATACTTTCTGCAATATTGGAATAGTCTCCTTGATAGCATTTTAAAATAAAAAGTGGGGTACAAAAGATCTAACACATAAATATAGTCAAAAGAAAGTAGTATCTTACTTTATTCTCTTTTCTTTTTAATAGAAATGCATAGTTGTATTGACTGATAACTATAAATAGGCAGGATGACAAGTTAATCTCATTTGACAGTATAAAATGATAGCCCTTATTGTACATGGTGGAAATACATTAGTCTGTGTGTTCTCTTTTGTTTCTTTTATCCTTGTCTCAGGGTGCAGCATTTATGATCAGTCATTACTTGTACTACAATAATATTGATGTTAGAAAGTTCTGTTTTGATTGTATTTTATTAGTTATGTATATTGAAAATGAATAAAGAAAAATATTGCAAAAAAATAAAAAATAAAATACCAGTTTACATAACTGTGTTCCCACTCGGCCATTACGATCAAATGACCAAAAACTTCTCTCTGTCGATATACCTATCAAATCTGCTGGTCATGGTCTGTACTCATATAATGTTGCTAAGGCATGAAATGGCTTACCTATGTCCATCAGGATGGTGCCTTCATTCATGTCTTTTAAAACCATTTGGAAATATTTCAAAGCCAAAATCTGTCACTGTTCTTGTTCAACCCCAAGATAAACTGTATCCTTAAGTATGAACTAGTAACTCCTCATACCTTATATCTATTTACTCTCCTTTCTGCAGTAACTTCCTACCTTCAGTTTATTTCTGTCTCCTGAATCTCTTTCTAAATATGCCATAAACCTGTTTTTTTCTCCCATTTCATATTGCAATTCCTGTTTATATTATAATAACTTACATTTAATTTCTCTAAACTGGCTACAGTTTCTCTAAATATTAAATTATTGTCATAAATGCTGTACCTTTTCACAATATGTCTAATTTGGTATAATTATTTAAAATGTCAATTTTTTTTTATTATTTTTGAAGATCATAACATTATTGTTTCTAAAATGTTTGGTTAATACATTGGAGATGTTCTCCCCAGGTCAGTTTCTAGGTAATCAAATGTCAATAAATAAGATAAGACAGTCTGAATACCACTTATGTGGGCAGTTGGTCAAACAGGTGGTACAGGTAAACAGCAGTTTGCATCTTCTCAAAGAGTTAGCTTTTACCTAAACAATAATGGCTACATTCAAGGGATTTAAAAATACATCCCAAAGCAGGGGTACAAGTAAAGTGCAATTTTACAGATGGTTCTTCATTTTACACTCCATATAACTGAAGGCAACATTTTTAACATAGCAGTAATATTGTTTGTTAAAAAATCATTTACTCTTTAAATGCAGCTGGTGCTTATAGAATTGAAAGATTGTCTTGGGCATGTTTAGAATAAGGAACATAGGGAACATCTGGTCCTTGGTTAGATGAATAATAATGACAACAACATCACTAATAAATGAGGAAATCCATTTCTCATATAAGACTAAATGCATGGGATGTTAACCATAACAGGATTTTATACAGACCCAAATGTGCCAGCTAATTACAGGAAGAAGTCTTAAAAGTGTTTACCTAGGTAAGAAATACAGAAGAGTAAGGGGATACTTAAGCATATGCTGTGTACTCAGCTGAGTACACTACACGTCTGAGCATCTCTTAGAAGCATTGCACTATAAAAAGATTACTTTGGCCACTTAAATTAATGCTTACACTTTATATCTGTTTACTGCATACGTAAAGGTAATAGTTCTTACCTTTAATACTGTTGCAGGTAGAACTGCCAGAAATGAGGTACACATGCTTTCTAGCATATTGTTGCAACATTTGGAGAAATTAATATACTTTTTTAGTGCTAGAAAATGTGACGGAGATGACAATATGAATTTGCAAATAGAAATGTGTAGCTTTATTTATTTATTTATTTTACATTTGTTTACCGGGAAATTCTGACTGGACATTTATTTATTTATTTGTTTATTCGCAGTTTGATTACCGGGGAAGTCCACTGGGCCGAATTGACCCATTTTCAGGGGATGCCTGGGGAGAAAAACTCCAAGATGCAATATACAATTTAGATACAACTGATAGTTAATATTAAAGATAATATTATGTAGAATAGTTACTCATAAATGCATTCAATATCATGCATAGTTAACAAATTCATTAAGCTTGAAGGTAGGGATCATACAGTTTCATTTGAGGAAAACAGATATGTGTTAGGTGTGGAAACAGTTTACATACAAACCTTTTAAGAAAATGTAAATACGCTTTACATACACACATCAACAGTAGAATGCTATTTACAATATTTACAAAGTTGGGCTGTGTGAGGGTAGCTGTAGGAGTTGTTGACAGCTTAGAGAGAAGCTATAGAAATTGTTGAGAGCCTAGATAGGCTCATAGGAAGATAACTATGAGAGTTGTAGAGCTTGAGAACCAGAGAGAGAACCCCCGTTGATTAGGTTGGGTGAAGGCAGGTAAATTTCCATTTAGTGGACAGGTGTTTGAATAGTTGGGTTTTGAAGTTTTCTGAGTTTGGTATGGTTCTTAGTATGGAAGGAAGGGAATTCCATTTTTTGCCTAGTGAGAAAGATAGGAGAAGTTGGCCAGCAGGACGTTTAAGTTTATGGATAGTAATTAAGTTCTGATTTTCAGATCTGAGAGTTCTGTTGGGTGTATAAGGGGGAAGGATGTTAGTTAGAGTGGGAAAAATATGAGTCTATATGCAGTAGTGAGTTGGAGATAGTGTAGGTAGTTTGGGAGTTCAAGCCAGTTCAGGGATTGTAGGGTTACGCAGTGATGGGTGCTATTTTTAGATTTAGAGGCAAATTTAGAGATTTTGCTGTAGCAGTTTTCTAGTTTAGAGGTGATAGTGGAGGACAGGTTGGTTAGGAAAGGGGCTCCGTATAATAAGGAAGGAAGAAGATAAGTCAAGGCCCTGAGTTTCCTAGTAGAGATGGAGAGAAAACGATTATTCCTATAGAGGAATACATGGATCCTTTTTCAGTGAAGGCCCGGGGACAAAAGCTCCACAAATAACATTTACACAGAAAATAACAGTTGAACAATTTAAGTTCACATTACACTACGTTTACTACAAAAAAGATTAGTGTAAAAAAAAAAAAAATTATATATATATATATATATATATATATATATATATATATATATATATATATGTGGGATCCATACTGATCACCGAATGGCAACATAACCGAAACAGATTTGGCCGGGCATACTTGCACGAAAGTGCTTTTCACCGAAAAGCACTTTCGCATAAGTGTGCCTGTTGGGGAGATCACACTACAGTGGGGATAAGGGAAAATTTCCTTTTCCCCACTGTAGTGCGACCTCGGAGTGAGAATATTTAAGTAGGGGGGTGTGGGGGGCACAGATGGCTTGCCCCTCTGCAAAAACGTAAAAGTAATATTTTATTTTTTTTTTTAAACACACTTTAAGAAAAGCGCTTTTCGGTGAAAGCACTTTCGTTAAAGTGTGTTCGATGATTGTGGATTTGGACTATTGAACTTTCATTCAATAGTCCTAGATCCATATATATATATATATATATATATATATATATATATATATATATATATATATGTATGTATGTATGTATAGTAGTTCCAACAGTTAAAAATCGTAGTTATTCATATATATGAATATAACAGCCTGTCTGTGTTGGAGGGAAGCCTTCTAGCTTAATTTTGTTTCTTAGAATTAGCCAGTTTTCTAGTTTCAGCACTCAAATCTGTTTCTTTGAGCTCAGTGCTTATTCAGAACTCACTGTAAGCACTAAATAAGCTACAAATTACTACAGCACTCAACTTTCCTCACTTGTCTAGAGGAAAACAGTTTTTAGTACTTAATAAATAAGCACCTATCCAGGCATGTCTAAGCTCCTGGTGTTTTCTCCTGTCTACCTGATGAATCTGGGCATCTTGGGGCAATACAGCAATTGCCTCATGTACACAGACAACCCTCGCCTCCTACCACCCAACACTACAACCTGTGGGAGATGCACTTATATAGCCAAATTGGAAGCAAAGCTCTCTTCACCCAAGACTGGACTAGACAGTCAAGAGGAGAAGGTAAACACTTGCACCATACCACACTCATCACATAGTCCCACTAACCCCACACCACCAAAACACACACATAGAAACACAAAACACAGACCTACATTCATGGAGGCTCTCAAAAAAATCTACCCAAGCAACAGGGACCTCCAAAGCAGAAACACAAGCAACCTCCACCCCCCAACACAACCCAAATGACACATAGCCCACAAACTCAGTGTGCCACTCAACCACAGCCCATAAGGCATAACAACGTACCCAACACTCTAGTCATAGGTGACTCTGTTGTCAGGAACACTGATGTTCCACTCACCAGGCCAAACAAGGAGAAAGTTACTGTCAGCTGCCTGTCAGGTGCCAGGATCAGCCACATAATGCATGCACTCAGATCACTCCACAACAAGTACAAATATTACTCTGTCATTGTCCATGTTGGTGTGAATGACCTGAGACTTACCTCCCTGGACTACATGAAAAGAGACATGGAGGAGCTGTCAGATCTTGTAGCCAGGCAGGTATGACCTTAGCCCTGAGTAGCATCTTGCCATCACCCAGAATGATACCACAGTACAAGGACAAAATTATTGACTTCAACAATTGGCTAAGCTTCTGGTGTCATTCTAAGAGGATCCAGTATCTGTCTGCCTGACATGATCGGCAAACCATGATGCTTTGCCAGAGATGGTCTGCATCTGTCACCCTTAGGATTCTGGATACTGGCTAAGGCTCTTGTCACCCCTATAGTGCCTTTTTTAGGTAAGATTCAAATGACAAATTCACCATCGTAACAGGTGCAAGCAAGCAAAATCTGAGGGCAATGCTACTTAATGCTAGAAGTCTAAACCTCAAAATGCACTCACTCGAGGTGCTCCTTAAAATGGAGAACATCAACATCTGTGCAGTGACAGAGACCTGGTTCAAGGCTCCAGAGAGCACCCCTGCATTACCAGGCTATAATTCATACCAAACCTTTCGGCCACCTAACCTGGACCAAAGCACTAAAGGCGGAGGCGTGTCCATATTCATTAATGATATCCATGCCTCCAGGATAGCTGCTCAGCATAATGCATCCGAGATTATCCAAGTGCCACTAACTCTGGGCAAGACCGCAATCCAAATTGTAGCTTGCTAAAGATCCCCCACCATGCCCCAGGATTCCCACTGCTCATTTCTTGATACACTGGAAAATATTATGGTACAACCTAACACCCTAATAATGGGCGATTTCAACTACCCCAACATTAAACGGGAAAACTACTCATGTACCAACTCTTTTGCTCAACGTTTTCTGGAATTCATGAATTCCAACACCTTGAATCAACGTATCCACACCCCCACTAGTGGCAGCAATATCCTAGACCTGGTCATTACCAACATGGGCAACCGGTGTTGCACACCAGAGGTCAGTTCCTCATTGGTCAGATCCGACCACAAGCTAATCACCCTAGACATCCACATCCCACCCCCACCCCACCCCCAATAGGGAAACCACCGTAAAAAATGTCTTCAAAGCCAACTTCACGCTTCTTATGACAGAAGTGGCAAACTTCATGATACCCATGCTGACAGACAATAGAGGTATGACTGCTGAATCCTATACAAGTACACTTTATAAGCACTTACACAAGTGCATGGATCATGCAATCTCTAACAGAACCAAGATGCTATCCTCCAAAAAAAGGAAGCCAATCTCGTGGTCCCCAGCTATAAACAAACTCTACAACAGAAGAAAGAAACTGTTGCAAAAAAGAGTAAAATCCCATGATTGGAGGAACTCCGTAGTCAGCCTCAGTAAGAAGCTGAGATCCCTCATAAAATCCTCCAAAGCTAGTTATGAAAACAAAATCGTCACTGATTCTAAAGACAACCACAAAGCATTCTATAGCTATGCCAAGAATCTCAATGGCAACACTCAAATCTGCTCTGAGTTACAGCACAATGGCACTAAATATACAGAACCAACTGATATTGCCAACATCCTGGCAGATACGTTCAGTGCTAACTTTACCTCTCTCTCATCCCCTAAAGGGCCCATCTCTATACCGGAAGAATGCAAAGTTCCTGTTATCATGGCAGCACAAGTAAAAAACACACTCTCCAAAGCCAAGAACACAACATCCATGGGACCTGACAACATCCCAGGCTGCGTTCTACATGAGCTACAGAACGTACTGACTCCCCACCTAAGTACCATGTTCAATCGTAGCCTCACCTCAGGCTTTGTGTCCACTGAATGGTGCACAACAATGGTTATCCCACTCCACAAAGGGGGAGCCACCACGGATTCAGGGAACTACCGCCCCATTAGCCTGATGAGCCTGGTCTGCAAGGCTATGGAACGTATCATCATGGAACTTATAAACAATGACATTGGTAGTCTCCAAACTCTGGACCCTACCCAGTTTGGGTTTGTAAAAGTAAGATCATGTCTCCTAAACCTGACAGACTTCTTTGAAGCGGTCACCAAAGCTTTAGATGAGGGTAAGGAGGTTCACACATCCTATCTAGATCTCGCCAAGGCTTTTGACACCATCCCCCACTCTGGAATTATAGATAAACTCACTAAACTAGGTATAAATCCTTATGTCACAAGATGGGTTGCCAACTGGTTCACTGACAGAACCCACACTGTGAAAGTAGCAGACTCTAAATCCAACTTCAGACCAGTGGCAAGTGGAGTACCACAGGGTTCAGTCCTAGGTCCTCTCCTGTTTGGTATCTACTTCTCTGACATACAGGCTAACACAGAAGGTCTTTGGCTAACAAAGTTTGCAGATGACTGCAAACTAGGAGCCATAATCAAAACTCCAAACGATGTGGACATCCTACAAAAGGGCCTCACTGAGACAGTTGCCTGGTGTCAAAGCCATGGCCTCAAGTTCAATGCCAAAAAGTGCATTGTCATCCCTTTTGGTAAAAACTATGTACCCATGAACTACCACATAGGTGGTAGTCTACTTAACACCGGAAGTGTGATAAGAGACCTTGGGACACAGGTGGACAGTAGTCTCTCCTTTGATAATCACATCGCCACAGTAGTCAGGAAATCCTTCTACGTGGCACACCTCATCACAAAAGGTTTCTCATCCAGGTAAAAAGAGGTCATTGTTCCCCTCTACTCACCGCTCATTAGACCCATTATAGAGTACAACGCCCCTTTTGGTATGTACCTCACAAGACATCTACAACAAATGGAAAGGCCACAGAAATACCTCACAAAGAGGATTACCGGCCTCAAACAGATGCCCTACGCAGACCGTCTCAAAAAACTCCAGCTTTACTCTGTTGCATATCACCTACTCAGAGGTGATCTCTGCCTAACATACAAAGCTATGTCAGAACCAGAGCTGCTGGACATACTCCATGTAAAGAAATTCCAATCCCTCCAAGCTACACGCTCTAGGGACATAAACCTTGTCACCATAATAAACAGACCATGCTGGAGGGATAGATTCCTGTCCCAGGGACTTCCCATACTCTGGAACAAACTACCTATCTATATCAAACAAAGCTCCTCATTAGCACTCTTCAAGAAAAATCTTGATGACTGGATGGGAGATAGTAAATTCACCCCGGGGATCACTTCTGTGGCTCTGCTTTACAGGGGCACAGGAAAATAATTTTCTTGGGTGGCAAAAGCCAGGGTACCATTTGGCTAGGCTTATAAAGGCCCTAGGGCCAATAGCCTAGTACCTACCTATGAACCTATATTCATGCTGAAGGTTACTTATATAAACATAACATTCCCTTGCAAAATTAACATATGCTTTATTTTACGTAGTAGTTTGACTTAATTTTCTTGCTACCAGGAATATGTAAAAAAAATACATTGGGTAGTTCTGAGCCAGGGAGCGAGTTTGATACAACTGCCTTTAGCAAAGGTACTTTTTATTTTTGGCTTGAAATTCAATACTATAAAAAGTAATGTTTACTGGTAATTATAGGTTGTTACTAGGCGTGGTGGATGTTTCTACCTTGAGGATGAAAGACATCAGTTTCAAACTAAGCCATCCCAATAATTTAGGTGTCTGCCAATAGAATGCAACCAAATATGAATTAGAGTCATGAGCAGCACATAGTCTTCAGGTGGTGCCTATGGGGGAATGATCATGATGGCCAGCCACTTTAAGCATCAAGTGTGTGTGTGTGTGTGTGTGTGTGTGTGTGTGTGTGTGTGTGTGTGTATGTGTATGTGTGTGTGAAATATCTTCTACATAAGAAAACACAAACCACAGACTGTGGGCTGTATCAGGAATAGCCTCCCAGTGCTGTAAAATCATTTGTAGGTAAATCTGTCATGTTAACTATGGCCACTGAAAAAGATGTATGGCTATTTGTCAGTACTAAGTGGATCATTCTATCCCAAGGACTCTTACTAATGTTGGGAGGGGTTTATGTGCTACTACTTGCCAGTGTGTGGCAGATGTAAAGCCCAATAGCCATGTCTCATCTAATGACTGGTGTGTCTCCAGTTGCCCTATAAGGTTACCTTAGATGCCTATGTTAAGTGAATGCTGAATCTAAAACCAATCAACTCACCAAAAATTAACTAAGGATTTCTACACTAAATACAGTATCACACTGACAGGATGCAGCTTGCAAGTGAATGACATGATATAAAGAGGAGACCTGACTGACAGTGCATCCATAAGACAAGGTGGAAGGACACTGCAGCAAAGTCTCTTGACCTCTTGCTACTCTGAGGAAAAAATATTAGAAATGGCGCGGGAATTGTGGTGAGAGGGTTTTCTCACAATAATGAGGGATGTCATCAGAATTAGTGACAGATTCACAGTAATCAGTATCCAGGGTAAAGGTGCAGCAGTCTTCATGAGCCCAGCCTACACCCCTACTCCAGGCTGAGATGGTGAGGGAAATAGGGCATTCAGACAACAGTTTCAGGATCTCCTCTACAATGTGGGACGAAATGAATTGTTCTTTATACTGGGGGATCTAAATGCTTATGGTGGAACAGATAGAACAATGCAGGATGATTGCCTGGGTTCACATGGTTGGGGCAACAGGAGTTGTTGTTGTGTCTTTCAGCTTTTCCCGGTTAGGGGTCGCCACAGTGGAACTCCGGTCCGCTAATGATTGGCAGCAGATTTTTACATGCTGGCTTGCCGGGCCTAATGCACAACCTTCAACGAAGGAATGCCCATTCACGCATGTCGCCACACAGAAGACGCTCTAACTAAGAATCGAACGGGCAACGTCTGTGAGACGACAACGCTACCGCAGCACCACCACCGTAGTGTTGGGGCAACAGGAGTAATGATGGAAATTCCATTCTAGTCTTCTGTCTGGCAAATGGTTAATTGTGGCCAACACGTTTCACTACAACAGACAGTAAAAAGAAAACATGCAAGAGTGGTCAGCTTGCAACTCAGACTTTCTCCTAGTAAGAAAAGAGCAATGGAGTCACATCAGAGAACGAAGAGTCATCCCTAGTGAAAGCCTCACCCCAATTATAAACCAGTTGTGTCCACAATCAACTGCAAGCAGTGGTCAGAAAAGCCTCTAAAGACAAAAGAGATTAGGCAGAAGAGCTGGAAGTTGACTAATGCAAAAGCATAATTCAAGCAAATAGACAAGTCTCTAGAACCTCAGGAAGAAGAGGAAATGGGAGGAGCCAGTAGGAGTGGTAGTATCTTAAAACAGCATGAATGAAGATGATGGAACAGGTATGCAAGTCAGGCCAGGTATGGAAATAGGACAAAGATGAATGATAGCATCTCAAAACAGCATGCATAAAAATGATGAAATGGTTAGGTGACTCTGTAGCTCAGTCTGTAAAATGCTTGGAGAACATTACTTTTCCTCAAGTCAACCTCCACTCAAGTAACCCACATGCACAACCTCAACCTGGTCTTTGACATCAATTGGACTTGTTGGTGGGACAGATGTATGCCCCAGAGACTCCCCCTCCTATGGAATAGACTCCCTCAGCTCGTCAAGTAGAGTACCTCATTAACCTTTTTTAAGCACAGCCTGGATAACTGGATGGGGAACAGAAAATGCACCCTGGGATTCCATCTGTGTCCTTACTGGACAGGGGCATCAGGTGCTGACGTGTCAGAAGATGGGCTAAATACTTGACTAGGCTTGTACAACCTAACACCCTAATATTGGGCAATTTCAACTACCCCACCATTAACTGGGAAAACTACTTATATACCAACTTTTTTGCTCAATGTTTTTTGGAATTCATAAATTCCAATGCCTTGTATCAACTTATCCACACCCCCACCAGGGGCAGCAATATCCTAGACCTGGTCATTACCAACATGAGCAACCGGTGTTCCACACCAGTGGTCAGTTCCTCGTTGGTCAGATCCGATCACAAGCTAATCACCCTAGACATCCACATCCCACCCCCATCCCTCACCCCCATTAGGGAAACCACTGTAAAAAATTTCTCCAAAGCCAAGGGTCTAGGGAACTACTAAAGGGGCGGTGAATACCACACAATGTGGCTGGCCTAATATATGCTTTCGGGCAATAGCCCAGTACCAACCAATGAACTTCACGCTTCTTAAGACAGAAGTGGCAAACTTCACGACACCCATGCAGATGGACAATAGAGGTATGACTGCTGAATCCTACACAAATGCACTTTATAAGCATGAGTGCATGGATTGTGCAATCACTAACAGAAGCAAGATGCTATCCTTCAGAAAAGGAAGCCAATCTGGTGGTCCCCTGCCATAAACAAACTCTACAACAGAAGAAAGAAACTGTTGCAAAAAAGAGTAAAATCCCATGATTGGAGGAACTCCCTGGTCAGCCTCAGTAAGAAGCTGAGATCCCTCATAAAATCCTGCAAATCTAGTTACGAAAACATAATCGCCACTGATTCTAAAGACAACCAGAAAGCATTCTATAGCTATGTCAGGAATCTCAATGGCAACACTCAGATCTGTTCTGAGTTACAGCACAATGGCACTAAATATACAGAACCAACTGATATTACCAACATCCTGGCAGATAGAACCAAGATGCTCTCCTCCAAAAAAAGGAAGCCAATCTGGTGGTCCCCTGCTATAAACAAACTATACAAGAGAAGGAAGAAACTGTTGCAGAAAATAAGAAAATCCCAGGATGCAAAAAAATTCCCTCACCAGCCTCAGTAAGAAGCTGAGATCCCTCATAAAATCCTCAAAAGCTACTTACGAAAATAAAATTGCCAAAGATTCCAAAGACAACCACAAGGCATTCTATAGTTATGTCAAGAATCTAAATGGCAATGCTCTAATGTGTGGAAATCAGGAAGCACACAGAGGCACGAGGACAACGTAAACTGCAACTTTAATTTCAACGATAATCCAGTACTGCAAAGTGCTTTTCATCTCTTACAATGAATACACTTCTTCGGGCAGATTATCCAAAACAATTAGTGTTGCTTATATATGCACAGCACCCCTCCCCTAGTTACCACCAATTGGCATAGATAAGTTAATTCCTCTATACTAAAAATAAAGTTGTAAACAACAGTTACAATTTTCACTAAAATACATGTGCTACATAAACAATACATGTATTACATAAAAAATCATTCACGATCTGTGTTACTGTTCCTCTGACATCTAAAAATACTTATTTTTACACGGAAATTTTGTTTAAAACACTTATTAAAAACAACTTCATTCTACAAAATAATTCTTATTACATAAGTGCATATATATAAATATGTATAAAAATGTGTATAAAAATACATATATAAATATAGAAATACATATGTAGAAAATATATTATTGTACTATAGAATATATGAGTAAATAATTTTATCACTATTACTTTGAACTACCTCAACAAGTTTTTCAGTTTAAGTATTCTAGTAATAGTATAAACTTCATTTAAACCAGGTGGTAGACATGCCCTAGTTCGTAGCTGCCTGCATAGTTCTAGTTTTTCAAGCAATAATGATTCTGGGCCACCTCTGCCATCACTATTGATACAGTCAATTGCCCTGAATTTAAAAATATGGTCTGGGTGGACGTCAATATGTCTGGCTAATGCATTTTCTAACTTATGATTCCTGATATAATATAAATGTTCATACACTCTTAGTCTCCTGTCTGTCTTGCCGATGTAATATGAAGGGCACTTTTGACATTGTGCTAGGTAAATCACACCCTTAGACTGACAATTAAATCTGTATTTTGTAGTATAATTATGTTCCCTGATGTTAAAAGAAATTCCTGTTGCCATCTGGGCACAGTATCTACACATACAGCACTTAAACATACCTTTATTTCTCACATGTACTAACTGATTGCTTTTACATTCCAAAATGTTCTTTAAATTTTTACCACGCTTAAAAACAGATTTGGGTGACATATTAAAATAGTCTTGAAAAGTGTGGTCATTAATAATATATTCCCAGTTCTTAGATATAATATTCCTTATAGTAAAACTGTCTATACTGAATGGAGTGATGAAAGCTAAACTTAAATCATCGCGGGTAGATGAACCTTCAATGTTACTAGGATGCATTGTTCCAGTTTCTAAGGGGATGATATTTTCCCTAACAAGTAAAATTGGTTTGTAGGTTCCTAGTGTCCTTTTAGTTGTCATCTCGTCAATCAAGGGATCTAGGAAATTCTGAGGGTATCCTCGATTAAGGAACATGGATACCAGTTTTTCGCATTCCTGTCTAAATTCATCTTCCTTAAAAACCATACGGGCAGCTCTTACTAGTTGGCCCTTGACCACAGATCTTTTTTGATATGTGGGGTGATAGCTACTATAATGCAAAAAGTTGTTACAATAAGTTTCCTTGCGAAATATAGTTGCTGTGTAACGGCGATTTTCAACATCTTTTTTCAAGAGTACATCCAAGTAAGAAATCTGACTGTGATGAAAAACATGGGTAAAAGATAAAAAGTCAGTTGTACTGTTGAAATAGGAAATTAACGGTCTACCATTGATTTATTTCCCCTGGATTAACATAAATATGTCATCCAAATAACGTGTATAAAACTGAATTTGGTGTGATATATGGGCTATGTCAAATATATACTCATGTTCCCAGTGGGCCATGACAAGGTTGGCAAAACTGGCACCATATGCAGAACCCATTGCCACCCCAATTTTGTGTAAATAATATTTACCATTGAATGTAATGAAGTTAAAACTCAAGATCAAATCAAGTAGTTCTTCTATCAAAGAAATCTCTGATTCGGGTGCTTTTCTAGTACATAAAACATCTTTCACCCATTCAATGCCGATTGTTTGGGGTATAGAAGAATATAGATCTTTTACATCTACTGTTAAAAAATTACAGTCGGTAAATTCAAGATCATTAATATTTGATAAAAAAGTCCACGGATCCTTACAAATTTGTTTCTCACTCATAACATACTTTATCAGGATGTGGTCAACTACCTTGGCACAAGAATAGATGACACTGTTTATAGCATCCACAAGAGGTCTCATTGGGGGGTCATTTAAACATTTGTGGATCTTTGGTATCCCAAATAATAAAGGCAGCCTGGGTGCTGGCATCTTTAAAAAGTTAAACATATCAAGGTCAATTCTATTTTCTATAAACACGTCATTGAGGTATGAACGTATTCTATTGTATGCAGTACTCATTTCACTTTTAGACACTTCATAAGTTTCAGTAGCTGTGATATTTTCCATACGACGAATGTAATCGTCACAATCCATAATAACCACCCCACCTCCCTTGTCCGGCTGCATTATTCTCACGCCGGCATGTTGTAGTGATTTAAGCTCATCCCTTTCATCTTTGGTTGTGTTAAAGACATTCCTGTTGTTTTTAGCATTCATTTTTAAACAATTCACAATGTCTAACTCACAAGCACGTTCAAACAGGCACAAAGAATGATGTATGGGTGGATTAAAAGTAATAGCTACTCTGAACACATAGTAACTGTAGTATTTTCACCAAACATAATTTTCAAGTTTAGTTTTCTTATAAATATTTCAAATCAATTAAAGTTGTTGAAACATCAGCCTTACTGGCTGGAACAAATGTAGGGCCTTTTGCCAACAAATTAATTGAAACTGGTGCAATACCAATGTTTGAAAAGTTGTAAACTCTAAAATCTTTGGCTTCATTGTAAAGCACTTTACAAGAGTCATAGTTACTTACAGAAAATACATTTAATTCGTCATTCTGTTCCTGCTGTTGTAATAAGTTCTCGTCGGTTGTTGCCTCAAGTTGTAATTCGAGGCTGTCTGACGAAAATTTTGGACACCTGAATTTGTATTAGAATTATTATCAGGATTATTTCTGTTATAATTATGGCATCTTTGTTGATCGTTCCTTGTATTACTGGAACTCTGGTTGTTTGTACCTATGTCACCATTAGCATCCTCCACTATAGGGCCTACTCTGTGAGAACCTCCCTCACATGTACGTGGGTGTAACTCCTTGGTAATTTGAGTAAATGGTGGTTTCAGATAGGCTGTGCCAGAATCATAGGCTTGCCTGTCACTATTTATTTTTTTAATTTTAATGTTCTTCTGTTTATTTATGTATTGGTCAATGCTAGAAAACAACCATTCATAATCAAAACGGTATCCAGTAAAGTCCATGTTCTCTTTTATTGCGATGTCTAAGACTGCTGCTTCATCACAAAGGACATCCAGGGATTGCTGGTAATGTTTGCACATCAGTTCTAAAATTTCAATGCTGTGCCTGTCAAACATTTTTAGAAGTTCATGGTGAAAATCAGACCCATCTTGAATCCCTGTTGGATATAACCACAGTCTTAGCCCTTTAGGGACTATACCTTCTCCAATACATTCTTGGAAGTATGCAATTTCCAATTGAAGTTTTTTTATCTTAAAAAGTTTTTGGTCAAAGTCATGTTGTAAGGTTGTAATGTCCGAGGTCCCATGAGCCGAATGTTCTACTGTTGAGCTGGAAGCAGCTGTTTGCATGAGGGGGGTTCTTTTAACCAAGTGAGTAAATTGGGAGCTCCCAAAGGAACAGTGGTAGATCGTTTTTCCACATTAGAAACATTAACAGTATTTGAATAGTAAGCTGTGGTGTTTTTATTAGCATCGCTGATAATGCGTTCCTCAGGTTGAGTGTCTATGTTAACCCCCAAGTTCGCAGATGGACCCGGTGGAATAGGAGTTGATGTATTAAAAGAAGTAGTTTGAATAACAGGGGAGTTGTCCAATTTAGCAGCAATAGCATCTACTCTCTGAGTGAGCGCTGCTATTAATAACGTAAGATTACCAACGTCGTCTTGTTGTAGTGAAGATATAGGAGTAAACGTGTCTGAGTTAACCTGCATAATGCAGACAGCAAACGAAGATGTCAGAGGAACAGTAACACAGATCATGAATGATTTTTTATGTAATACATGTATTGTTTATGTAGCACGCGTATTTTAGTGAAAATTGTAACTTTTGTTTACAACTTTATTTTTAGTATAGAGGAATGGAATTAACTATGTCAATTAGCGGTAACTAAGGGAGGGGTGCTGTGTATATATAAGCAACACTAATTGTTTTGGATAATTTGCCTGAAGAAGACTCTTCATTGTAAGAGATGAAAAGCGCTTCACAATATTGGACTATCATTGAAATTAAAGTTGCAGTTTACAATGTCCTCGTGCCTCTGTGTGCTTCCTGATCCTGATTTCCATAGTTCGACTACTTTCCTGGTTTATCTTCAAATGCTCAGATCTGTTCTGAGCTACAACAAAATGGCATTCAATATACTGATTCCAAGGATATTGCCAATATCCTGGCAGACTTGATTTAGTGCCAACTTCACCCCCCTCTCACCCCCTAAAGGGCCCATCTCAATACCAAAAGATTGCCAAATTCTGGTAATCACGGCCACACAGGTAGAAACTGCACTCTCCAAAGCTAAGAATACAGCATCCATGGGACCAGATGACATCCCAGGCTGTGTACTACATGAACTACAAAATGAATTGGCACCTCACCTAAGTGTCATGTTTAATCATAGCCTCACCTCAGGCTTCATGCCCACTGAGTGGCGCACACCTACAGTTATCCCGCTCCACAAGGGGGGATCCACCTTGGATCCCGGGAACTACCATCCCATCAGTCTGACGAGCCTGATCTGCAAGGGCATGGAACGCATTATCATGGAACTTATAAACAAAGACATTGGCAACCTTCAAACACTGAACCCCACCCAGTTTGGGTTTGTGAAGGGCCGATGTAATCTCCTGAACCTGACTGACTTCTTCAAATCAGTCACCAGAGCTGTGGACGAGGGTAAGGAGGTCCACACAGCCTATCTGGACCTCGCCAAGGCCTTCGACACCATCCCCCACCCTGGAATCATAGATAAACTTACTAAGCTGGGCATAAATCCCTACATCATTAGATGGGTTGCCAACTGGCTTACTGACAGAACCCAGACTGTAAAAGTAGCCAACTCCAAATCCAACTCCAGACAAGTGGAATACCTCAGAGTTCAGTCCTGGGGCCACTCTTGTTTATAGGTTCATATGTTCACAGGTAGGTACTAGGCTATCGGCCCTAGGGCCCATACAAGCCTAGCCAAAAAATGTACCCTGGCTTTCGCCACCCAAGAAAATTATTTTCCTGTGCCCCTGTCGAGCAGAGCCACAGAAGTGATCCCCGGGGTGAATTTCCCATTTCCCATCCAATCATCAAGATTTTTCTTGAAGAGTGCTAATGAGGAGCTCTGTTTGACATAGATAGGTAGTCTGTTCCAGAGTATGGAAAGTCTCTGGGACAGGAATCTATCCCTCCAGCATGTTCTGTTTATTGTGGTGACAAAGTTTAGGTCCCTAGAGCGTGTAGCTCGGAGGGATTGGGATTTCTTTAAGTGGAGCATGTCCAACAACTTATGGTTTGACATAGCTTTGTATGTTAGGCAGAGATTGCCCCTGAGTAGGTGATATGCGATGGAGTAAAGCTGTAGTTTTTTGAGACGGTCTGCATAGGGCATCTGTTTGAGGCCAGTAATCCTCTTTGTGAGGTATTTCTGTGGTCTTTCCAGTTGTTGTAGATGTCTTGTGAGGTACATATCAAAAGGGGCGTTGTACTCTATAATGGGTCTAATGAGTGATGAGTAGAGGGGAACAATGACCTCTTTTTTTCTGGATGAGAATCCTTTTGTGATGAGATGAGCCACGGATTTCCTGACCACTATGGCGATGTGATTATCAAAGGAGAGACTACTGTTCACCTGTGTCCCAAGGTCTCTTATCACATTTTTGGCATTAAGTAGACTACCAGCTATGTGGTAGTTCATGGGTACAGAGTTTTTACCAAAGGGGATGACAATACACTTTTTGGCATTGAGCTTCAGGCCATGGCTTTGACACCAGGTATCTGTCTCAGTGAGGCCCTTTTGTAGTTTGTCCACATCCTTAGGAGTTTCGATTATGGCTCCTAGTTTGCAGTCATCTGCAAACTTTGTTAGCCAAAGACCTTCTGTGTTGGCCTGCACTTCAGAGAAGTAGATACCAAACAGGAGAGGACCCAGGACTGAACCCTGTGGTACTCCACTTGTCACTGGTCTGATGCCAGATTTGGAATCTGCTACTTTCACAGTGTGGGTTCTGTCCATGAGCCAGTTGGCAACCCATCTTGTGACATAGGGATTTATACCTAGTTTAGTGAGCTTATCTATAATTCCAGAGTGGGGGATGGTGTTGAAAGCCTTGGTGAGATCTAGATAAGCTGTGTGAACCATTTTACCCTCATCTGTGGCTTTGGTGAATGCTTCAAAGAAGTCAGTCAGGTTTAGGAGACATGATCTGCCTTTTACAAATCCAAACTGAGTAGGGTCCAGAGTTTGGAGATTACCAATGTCTTTGTTTATGAGTTCCAGCATGATACGTTCCATGGCCTTGCAGACCAGGCTCGTCAGGCTAATGTGGAGGTAGTTCCTGGGGTCCGTAGTGACTCCCCCTTCGTGGAGTGGGATAACCGTCGCAGTGCACCATTCAGTGGGTACAAAGCCTGAGGTGAGGCTATGATTGAACATGGTACTTAGGTGGGGTGCCAGTTCATTCTGTAGTTCATGTAGAACGCAGCTTGGGATGTTGTCAGGTCCCAT